>NC_134358.1:162087420-162387420 GCF_048569485.1 Anomaloglossus baeobatrachus | reverse complement strand
AGCCATGCAGATGACTGTGACACATACAGCACTTATCTGTCATACTGGCCAGCGATTTGTGTCTCTGTGACGTTCTTAAGGCAGCCTGTCTCATTGTGCAATGATTATTTTTCATGTACGGTAATCTTTATTGTCCATCATCAGTGTTGTGGATCTGTTGTGGCGTCCGGTTTCACATGTACTGGAGACACTATCACACATATTATAATCTATATTGATCTTCACACCTCAATGTCTTCATAAGGATCGTGTGTCCGTGTGAACCACATCGGAACATATCTGTTTTTTCCAAGCAGCCCGGATCACGTGGATCCATACATGTCAATGAGTCCTTGAAAAACACGTCAAGCACACAGATGACATCTACGTGACATCTGTGTGCCGTACATGTGACACAGACCAAAATGAAATGCAATCAAGAATTATTGATTTTTAAGTATTAAAGATGTGCAAATATGATAGATAATAGATAGATGATTGATAGATCGAGAGGGATAGATGATAGAGACAGATAGATTGTACAGATATTCACCAAATAAATAAATTAAAAACAATAAAAATGATGTGGGGGTCCCCTCCAATTTTAATAGCAAGCATATGTAAAGCAGACAGCTGGGGGCTAATTTTATCAGGCTGGGATGGTCCTTGTAATTTGGCCTTTCCCAGCCTAAACTTACCAGCCTGGAGCCGCCCCAGAAAAGGAGCATCACAAGATGCTCCAATTCTGGCACTTCATCTTGTATCTTCCCGATGCCTTAGTGTGCTGACAATCGGGATAATGAGTTTTGGGGTTATTGGCAGCTGTGCAGTGTCCAAAAACATAACTGGTGTTAGTAATGGAGAGGTGTCCATCTGACACCCCCATTACTAACCCAGTACTAAATGAAAAAAAAAACACACACACAAAATACTTTATTGAAATAAACACTTTCCTATATTCACCACTTTATTTAAAATAAAAAAAATCCATGCGGGTCCGCCGTAGTCCAGGGAAATCTGCCATAGTTCACTGAATCTGTTGTAGTCCACAAATGGAGACCTGAATAATACACAAACATCCAAACACAGAGCAATAAAGCAAGACACTTACCCTTGATCACTACTTTATTTTTATTTATTTTCAAATCCATGGAGGTCCGACGTAGTCCATCGATTCTGACAAACAAAGTCTATGGAGAATTGTTCTCACCCTCCATAGAAGACTTCACTAACAGGCACTTCCAAGTCATGCTGCACTGCACAAGACTGGGCGACTTTAAAGAGCGGTGACATCAGTAACATTACCAATTTTGAGAGTCACAGACTTATGAACAGGGCAGCGGTATGTGGAATGTCGGAACAGTGTCTGAACAGTCGTAGTGTTGCTGATGTCACCGCTGTTGAGAGGCGCCGGGTTCCATGCAGTGCATTGTAACCCATAAGTGCCGATTAGCAAAGTCTGGAGTGTCAGTACAAAGCTCCATAGACTTTATTCGGCAAACATAGTTTGCAGTCCACTCACCATCCTGGTATCTTTTCTCTAAGCTTGCTCAAATTTTTCGATGTCTTTTTTAAAATGTGGTGCTCAGAACTGGACACAGTATTCCACATGAGGTCTGACCAAAGTGGAGTAGAGGGGGATAATTACTTCACATGAGCTTTGCCTTTTTTGCTGCTGCATTGCACTGTTGACTTATGTGCAGTCTGTTATCTATTAGTATGCTCAAATCTTTTTCACATGTACTGTTGCTTAGTTCTATTCCTCCTCTGTAGATATTATTTTGTTTTTCTTGTCCAAATGTAGAATTTTGCATTTCTCCCTGTTAAATACAATTCTATTAGTTGTATATAAAGAAAATATCCAGCGTCCGTTCTTCTAAGATCAAATTTTATTCCAAAATCTTTAAAACAGGTATTGAACACATAGTAGGTAAAATCAGAGAGCAAAGGTCCTCGAAATGCCTAGGGTCTGTGTACACACAGACATGTTTCGGACTTCTTTCTCAATGTGAAAGAACATAGAGAAGAAGAACGGACGCTGGATATTTTCTTTATATATTGTCATGCTGGAGTCTCCCTGGATCCGTGACGGCTGTTCTTCTAAGGGATTGGTGAGCTGACTACCCCATTTTTTCTATTTATTCTATTAGTTGCTGCCCATTGTTCCAGCTTATCTAGATCCTTCTGAATCCTTTCTCTTTCTTCTCTAGTATTAGCTATCTCTCTTAAGGTACTGTCACACTAAGCGACTCTCCAGCGATCCGACCAGCAACCTGACCTGGCAGGGATCGCTGGAGCGTCGCTACATGGGTTGCTGGTGAGCTTTCAAACAGGCAGATCTCACCAGCAACCAGTGACCAGCCCCCAGCGACGTGTGGAAGCGATGCTGCACTAGGTAACTAAGGTAAATATCGGGTAACCAACCCGATATTTACCTTGGTTACCAGCGCACACCGTTTAGCGCTGGCTCTCTGCACTCCTAGCCAGAGTACACATTGGGTTAATTACCCGATGTGTAGTCTGGCTATGTGTGCAGGGAGCAGGGAGCCGGGAGCCGGCACTGACAGCGTGAGAGCGGCGGATGCCGGTAACGAAGGTAAATATCGGGTAACCAAGGAAAGGGCTTCTTGGTTACCCGTTGTTTACCGTGGTTACCAGTGTCCGCAGAAGCCGGCTCCTTGCTCCCTGCACATTCAGTTGTTGCTCTCTCGCTGTCACACACAGCGATGTGTGCTTCACAGCGGGAGAGCAACAACTAAAAAATGGTCCAGGACATTCAGCAACAACCAACGTCCTCACAGCAGGGGCCAGGTTGTTGCTGGATGTCACACACAGCAACATCTCTAGCAACATCGCTGCTACGTCACAAAAGTCATGCCTCAGCAGCGATGTCGCTAGCGATGTTGCTTAGTGAGACGTGGCCTTTAGCTTTGCATCATTTGCAAATCTGATTAGTTTATCTACAGTTCCCTTAGCTAGATCATTTAAAAAATGTTGAACAACACTGGGGCCAAGAGCCTTGTGGTACCCCACTTGAAACACTCTTCTATTTTGATGTGCAACCATTTATTACCATTCATTGAATACGATCACTGAGCCAATTATGAATCCACCTATCGGTAGCCTTGTCGATCCCATACTTGGTCATTTTTTCATATATGTATCAGATACTTTGTCAAATGCTTTGCTGAAGTTGAGATATACTATATCTACCGCACTGCCCTGATCCACCCACTCAGTGATTCCTTCATAGAAGGAAATTAGATTAGTCTAACATAACTTGTTTGCTAGAAAGCCATGCTGACTCTGGTTAATTACCGCATTCTTATTCAAGTACTTACATACATGTTGTTTAAAAATTTGATCAACAATCTTTCCTGGTATAGAAGAAAGGCTCACTGGCCTTTAATTTCCTGGCTCCATCTTCTTTCCTTTTTTGAAGATAAGGACAAAATTTGCCCATCTCCAATCGTAAGGACTTTGTTACGGATCTGATTTGCGGTGCATCTTTTGTGCTGTGACGGTCTGTTATGCTCTCCTACGGAGTCGGTGTTCACCTGTTTTCATTTTGCCTTGATGCTCTGCTGTCTTGCATTCCTGTGGATGGGTTTCTTTCCTGCACCGGGTCCTACGCTGTTGTGAGGAGGGGCTTGCTCAAATGCTCCGCATTCTCTGTGATTGCTCTGCTTTATTAGGGAGCGTGCTCGGCCGGAACGATGCAAGTCGTATTTCCTGTTCTGCAGTGAGTGCTTGGCTTCTGTTGTGTCTTGCTATTTGATCTCGGCTACTCGAACCTTGACTGTTATTGACTCTGCTCTGCCTGCCTCCCTGAACCCTGTTGTTACCTTCTGGCTTCTGACCTCTGATCTCCTCCTGACCACGTCCCCGCCTGCTCCTTGCATCCCATATGTACTCTCCTGGTGTCCTGACTCTTGGCCTGTATCTAAACCTTGTTTCTACCTGCTCCCTGTGTTCTGACATGTCCTCTTGGTTTCTGATCCTGGCTAGTCTGACTTTCCCTCTGCTCTCTCAGTACACTAGTGTTTCCAGCACCATCTAGTTACTAACTTCATACTACAGCCCACAGTGTCTAGCTTACCATCCAGCGTCACCTAGTGACTAGTATCTCACAACTCCGTAATGGCAAGCATTATAAACTTCTTATGTTTTCAGGAATTTTCAATTTTCAATCAAACCTGCATGGGAATTTTTTTTTAATAAAGTGGTGAACAAGGGGAAGTGTCTTGCTTTATTTATTTGTGCATGTATGGTTATTTTTTTCCATGTCTCCACTTGTGGACTACAGAGAATTCCCTGGACTATGGCAGACCTGTGTGGATTTTTTTTTAATAAAGTGGGGAATGAAAAAAAATGTTGTGGAGCGTTTATTTCAATAAAGTATTTTTTTATGTGTGTGTGTGTGTGTCTTTGTTAACATTTATTACAGGGATAGTAATGGGGGTGTCTGATAGACACCTCTCTATTACTAACACTAGCTGGTTTTTAGACACTGCACAGCTGTCCTAAATTCCAAAAATCATTACCCAATAGCCACCACACCAGAGCATCAGAAGGAGCCGAGGCACCAGAATTGGAACATCATGTGATGCTCCACTTTTGGGGCTGGTGTTTTTAGGTTGGGAAGGGCCACGGACCTTTCCAACCCCATAATGTAAAATGAAGGAACCCTACGTTGTTTTTTCTTTTAATTTTTTATTTGATTAATAACTGTACAATCTATCTAGCTATCTATCTATTAGATGTCTATCATCTATCTCTCTATCTATCTTTGCACATCTTAAACCATTTTTCCTGTACGTGTCACACGGATGGCACACACATACACACAGATAGCACATGGATAACATTCACATACACATGGATGGTCAAAATAGAATGTGCCACGTGTATTTTTCTATGCTCACGTGTGAAGGGGACCTTCGGAATGTTTGCTACCAGTAGACCGTTCTGTTAACCATGACACACCGATCCCCCATGATCTATCACATTTCAAAAAGCAGATTCTATAACAATTTACCATTTTAATAGTAACATACAATCTTATTGAGGTAGTTGCATTGTGACTTTTTGAACAAACCACAAATGCCCAGATGAGGAGTCTGAGGAGTGACCATTATTTAATCTAGAGACTGTTAGTTAAGATGGAAGACCGTTCTTCTTAAGAGATGTAGATCCCTGTAAGTTTCCTGGAGAGTGATTCGTGACTTGTACATAACAGTTATGCTGCAGGACACCGGCTTAGGCTTATAGCGCCATGAACGTCTGTTGTTTTTGTAAAGTTGATGACTTTCTTATTGACTTTCAGGTCCTTCATACAGCCAACAAACGATCTCTTCACAGGAGGCAACTGTGTTTCCAAGGCATCTGAAACAGAGCAGGATCTTGTAAATGCTTTAAAACTGAACAGAACAACTCAGGGTTTTACATTTCCTATGCTGATGAAATATCTTCTGAAATAATGAAAAACACTGGTGTGTATTTGAATGTACTGATACCAGGTAGTTACTGACTGCTATGGATTGTATATAACCTATTAGTTAAATCACCTAGCGCCAGCAGCATTGTCCACAGCTTAAAAGTTAGGCTGGGGCCACATGGGGATTAATTACTGCAATCCCCTCGCATGACACTCAGCTCACGCTGGCAGTACAGAAGAGCCGAGTGTCATGGGAGTGTCCCTGCGACTGAGGTCCGATCATGCGATTGGACCTCAGCTGTGGGGGGCGGGCCAGCAATAAGGAGGGGCGGGCCAGGGCTCGGAGGGGAGGGCTGGCTCTGAGGAGGGGAGGGGGGCATTTATCTCCCTCTCTCCTCCGTAGCCGGCTATTGCCATTCTCGCCCTGCACTAGCGGTACACCGGTTTACTGCAAGTGTAGTGCGATATTTCTCTCGCACCATAGACTTGAATGGGTGCGAGACAAAACAGGATCGCATTACAGTCGCAGCATGCTGCGATTGTTTTCTCGGTCCGATTAGGGCTGAGAAAATAATTGCTCATAAGTGCTGACACACAGGCTAAAATTGGTCCGAGTGGAATACGATTTTTTATCGCACACCATTCACACTGATTTTCTCGCCGTGTGGCTTAGGCCTTAACCTCCAACTTAAAACTCTTCTAATCGGAAGCTGATTCTGCAAAGTGGGAAGCCAGACGATTAGTATTAGATTGCAGTGATACAGATAAATGTCTATCCATATAATATATGGACAGCGAATTCCAACAGAATATGAGTTGTACTGTATTAAAGGGGTATTTCTACAATTGTAAAATATTCCTTATCCATCGTGTGAACATCTGTGTTCACCAAGGAACTGACTGTACCAGGGATCATTGAACAAGTGAAAAATCAAAGTTCACCACCCGATATAATTAATTTAACACAAGAAGAAGTATGCCTGCGTCTGAGTAAATTAAACATTGACAAATCCCCAGGGCCAGATGGCATTCATCCACGGATACTGAGGGAATTAAGCTCCGTAATCGAAAGACCACTGTATCTCATCTTTCTAGACTCGCTTGTAACAGGGTTGGTGCCTCAGGATTGGAGGATTGCTGATGTGGTACCGATATTTAAGAAAGGTAAGAGGGTAGATCCAGGCAACTATCGTCCAGAAAGCCTGACATCAGTAGTATCCAAAGTTTTTGAGGGCATTTTAAGGGATGACATGCAAAAATATATTGCAGAAAATAATATAATAACTGACAGACAGCATGGATTCATGAAAGATAAGTCGTGACTAAACAACCTGTTGGGGTTCTATGAGGGGGTAAGTGCAAACCTGGATATTGGTAATGCAGCTGATGTGATTTATTTGGACTTTGCAAAGGCATTTGATACTGTACCACATAATAGCCTTATACTAAAGCTCCAGAAGCAAGGACTACGGGAAACTATATGCAACTGGGTAAGGAATTGGCTAAAAGATAGGAAACAAAGAGTAGTCATAAATGGTACATTCTCTAAATGGCCTATAGTCAGCAGTGGGGTGCCGCAGGGATCTGTGCTAGGACCGATTCTTTTTAATCTCTTTATTAATGACCTTGTTGATGGGATTGATAGTAACGTGTCAGGCTTTGCTGATGACACCAAACTATGTAGGATATTAAAAACTGACCTTGATAGTACAATATTACAAAAAGATCTGAATGAGATGTCAGAATGGGCAGATACTTGGCAAATGAGATTTAATGTTGTTAAATGTAAAGTAATGCACCTAGGACGGAGTCATCCTATAACTGCGTATACATTAAATGGAAGTAAACTCGGGACTACAGAACAGGAGAAGGACTTGGGTATTCTCATTACAAATAAGCTGAGCAGCAGCACTCAGTGTCAAGCAGCAGCTGCTAAAGCAAACAAGATTTTATGGTGTATAAAAAGAGAGATTAGATCCAGTGATCCCAACGTATTGTTACCCCTCTATAAATCACTTGTAAGGCCACATCTGGAATATGGGATCCAGTTTTGGGCTCCACATTTTAAAAAGGACATTCAGAAGTTAGAGTCAGTTCAAAGGCGGGCAACTAGACTACTACAATGAATGGAAGGCCTCCCATATGATGACAGGTTGAAAAAGTTAGATATGTTTAGCTTAGAAAAAAGACGTCTCAGAGGAGATCTCATTTATATGTATAAATACATGTGTGGTCAATATAAAGGACTGGCACATGACTTATTCCTTCCAAAGACAATACTAAGGACCAGGGGGCATACACTGAAGAAAAGCGATTCCGGCAGCTAAATAGGAAAGGGTTCATTACAGTTAGAGCAGTCAGACTGTGGAATGCCCTACCACAAGAGGTAGTAATGTCAGATACTATAACAGCTTTTAAAAAAGGGCTGGATGATTTCCTCAGTACACACAACATTGTTGGTTATAAGTGACTAAAGGGGGCTTTACACGCTACAATATCGTTAATGTTTTATCGTTGGGGTCACATCGTTAGTGACGCACATCCGGTGTCAAACGGTATTGCAGCGTGTAACACTTACCAGCGACCTTAAACGTCCTCCAAAGTGGTGAAAATCGTTCACCATTGAGAGGTCGTCCTAAAACAAAAATTGTTAATGGTTGTTTATAGATGTTGTTCCTCGTTTCTGCGGCAGCACACATCGCTATGTGTGACACCACAGGAGTGAGGAACCTCACCTTACCTGCGTCCCGTCCGCAATGAGGAAGGAAGAAGGTAGGCGGGATGTTCGTCCCGCTCATCTCCGCCCCTCCGCTTTGATTGGCTGGCCGCTTAGTGACGTCGCGGTGAAGCCGAACGCACCTCCCTCTTGAGGGAGGGATTGTTCGGCAGTCACAGCGACGCCGCCAACCAGGTAAGTGCGTGTGACGCTGCCGTAGCGATAATGTTCGCTGCGGCAGCGATCACACGATATCGCATGCACGACGGGGGCGGGTGCTTTTGCGTACGATATCGCTAGCAATTGCTAGAAATATCTTAGCGTGTAAAGCCCGCTTTAGTGACAAAAGGTAGAATTGGCGGAGGAAGGTTGAACTAGATTGACCTAGGTCTTTTTTTCAACCTAAGTAACTACGTAACTGTGTAATCAGTGTCCGGCCCCTAGCCTGGAACAGCTCATTTAAATATAAGAAAAGCGTAGATTTCTCTTGAATAACACATTGGATCACAGATATCAAGGTAGCATTTTATTCTTCTTCCTATGACCTATATGCCCAAATAGACAGTTTAGAATGGTTGATCCTATTGACTGATACCCTTTAAATACCTTGGAGTAAAGGCTGCTTTACACCAGACAATCTATCGTGCGATAGATCGTCGGGGTCACGTTTTTTGTGACGCACATCCGGCATCGCTGGCGATGCCGGCCTGTGTGACACCTCCTAGCGACGCAGTATCGCTCACAAATCGTGAGTCGTGTACTGGTCGCTAGGTTCCATAATATCGGTTCTGAAATCGGGCGCCGGTTGTTCATCGTTCCCGTGGCATCACACGTCGCTCCGTGTGACACCACGGGAGCGATGAACATCGCATACCTGCCTCCCGCGTCAGCCGCCGGCTCTATGTGGAAGGAAGAAGGTGGGCGGGATGTTTACATCCTGCTCATCTCCGCTCCTCCGCTTCCATTGGCCGGCGGCCGTGTGACGTCGCTGTGACGTCGAACGTCCCTCCCACTCCAGGAAGTGGACGTTCGCCGCCCACAGCGTGGTCGCACGAGAGGTAAGTATGTGTGACGGGGGTTACCGACTTTGTGCGCCACGGGCAGCGATTTGCCCGTGACGCAAAAAGGACGGGGGTGGGTACGATCGATTGTGAAATCGCACAATCGGTCGTACCATGTAAAGCAGCCTTAAACCTATAATGATAAATATTAATTGTGGGAATTTGGCATGTATATTGTTTCAATTGGGAAAAAAAACACTTTGCGGCTGTATAAGAACTATATATGAGAATAATGTCTGCTCAGCTTACCTGGGAGCCCACCAATATACAATGTGGTCTCTTTGCTGACCCTTAGTGCAGAGTTTGGGCCGGCTGAGTCTCTGGACTGGTTGTCTACATCCAGCTCTACTATGTTATCTTTCTGACTCACTGTGAAAATGAAAAATAGAATTTTAAAGATACATTGTGATGAAATGACATATTTTTTAAACCGCAGTGAAAAGAAAACTGTCATCACATACAACAAACAGTAATAGCACACAGACAACAGCGTTATATGCCTTTAATCAGTACTTCTTGGAAAAGATTAATTCTGCAGAACTAATTAGAGAGATTAGTCGTGGATGGTGATAATTGTTACTAACTGCCTGCCTGCCATTGGGATGCTACATTAAGCGTATACATCGGGGGAAGTTTAACAAGGCCATGTACTCACAAGCTACGTGTATTTAATTGTTAACTGTTCTGAACTAGTGCTTAGCTGCTTTCAGGAGCCATGATTAGACTTGTAAAACACTGATTTCTGATATGCAAATAGTTAAAGAAAGGAGTGGCCCGGAGGCTGAGTAATTTCTAAATCCCTATCCATTAAGTGCAATAATTTAAACTATTTTCTAATATACTTGCATTAAAAATGTCCTTATGATGCCCTAACTACACTATCTAACTGGTTTTCTATGTTTTTTTTCCCTAGTTCCTTTTTGATAATGCTTCCTTTGAGATTCCCAGTGCATGCTGGGATACTCAAACAAAGCGTCATTAGGGGGAAGGGGCTGCAGTCACTGCTGCAGCCTCCTTGAAAGAAAGCATCATCAGCTTTTTTTCAGTGTTGTATCAGGAGGCGCTCATCACTAGTAACTTAAGGCTAGTAAACCTGCTGCCATGTAGTCCTTCATAGTCATGAGCTCCGCATACTCACGCCCCTACCACTGATTTTCAGCTTTCTGCCTATGCAGAGTAAGATGCTAATCAGTGGTGTAGGTGGGGTTATACAGTGCTCAGAATTCAGAGAACTAGTATATTGCAAAAGACAAAATGTGATTTTACAAAAAAATATAAAAACGCAGCCCAGTAAATGATAACTCGCTGTAATCAGGGTCTCTGCCACTACATAAACCTGGTGACATATTCCCTTTATACCGTATTTTTCGGACTATAAGATGCACCGGACCATAAGACGCACCCTGGTTTTAGAGGAGGAAAATAGGAAAAAAAAATGTAAGCAAAAAAAAAGAGAATTTTGTTTACATACCGTAAATTCTTTTTCTTATAGTTCCGTCTTGGGAGACCCAGACCTTGGGTGTATAGCTTCTGCCTCCGGAGGACACACAAAGTACTACACCTAAAAGGTGTAGCTCCTCCCTCTGAGCCTATACACCCCCTGGTGAACCAATCACAACCAGTTTAGTGCAAAAGCTGAAGGAGAATAGCCACCCACAAGTAGAACAGAGCAAGAGCCGGAACAACCGGAGACTCTGTTCACGACAACAGCACGTGAAAACACACGGAACAAGGAAATTGCCAACAGGCAACAGGGAGGGTGCTGGGTCTCCCAAGACGGAACTATAAGAAAAAGAATTTACGGTAAGTAAACAAAATTCTCTTTTTCTTTATCGTTCCTTTGGGAGACCCAGACCTTGGGACGTTCCAAAGCAGTCCCTGGGTGGGAAGAAACAAAAAAACTAAGAAGTAGGCAGAAACCTAACTTCACAAATGGGCGACCGCCGCCTGAAGGATGCGTCTGCCCAAGCCCGCATCTGCCGAAGCATGAGCATGCACTTGGTAGTGCTTCGAGAAGGTATGCAGACTAGCCCAAGTGGCAGCCTGACAGACTTGCTGAGCCGTAGCCTGGTGCCGAAAAGCCCAAGAGGCACCGACAGCCCTGGTCGAGTGCGCTTTGATCCCCGGCGGGGGAGGAGCCTGTGAACTTTGGTAGGCGTCCGAAATGGTCTACCTAATCCAACGGGCTAAGGTCGGTTTAGAAGCAGGGAGGCCCTTGCGCCGACCTGTGGTTAGCACAAAAAGAGAGGTGCACCGCCTGAGCGCAGCGGTGCGAGACACATAGATCCGGAGAGCACGCACCAGATCTAGAGTATGTAGAGCTTCTTCAAAGCGATGAACAGGGGCCGGACAGAAGGAAGGTAAGGTAATGTCCTGGTTAAGGTGGAAAGGAGAGACCACCTTAGGAAGGAAGTCCGGAGTCGGACGGAGAACCACCTTGTCTTGATGAAAGACCAAAAAGGGTGACTCTGAGGAGAGCGCAGCTAAATCAGAAACTCTCCTGAGAGAAGTTATAGCAACCAGAAAGGCCACTTTCTGTGAGAGACGATACAAAGAAACCTCCCTAAGGGGCTCAAAGGGGGGTTTCTGCAAGAACGTGAGAACCAAGTTAAGGTCCCAGGGGTCCAAGGGCCACCGGTAAGGCGGGATGATGTGAGACGCGCCCTGCATGAAGGTGCGGACCTGAGCCAGCCGAGTGAGACGCCTCTGGAACAGGACTGACAGGGCCGAAACCTGTCCCTTGAGAGAGTTGAGGGACAGACCTAGCTGCAGACCGGACTGTAGAAAAGAAAGAAGGGTCGGCAAGGAGAATGGCCGGTAGAGCGACACCAGGACAGGAAAATTTTCCAAGTCCTGTGATAGATCTTAGCGGATGAAGACTTACGGGCCCGAGTCATAGTGGAGATGACTTCAGGGGGAATACCAGAAGCCGTCAAAATCCAGGACTCAAGAGCCACGCCGTCAATTTGAGGGCCACAGAATTCGGGCGAAAGAACGGACCTTGCGAGAGTAGGTCTGGACGGTCCGGGAGAGGCCACGGCATCTCTACGGACAGTTGGAGCAGGTCCGGATACCAAGCTCACCTGGGCCAGTCCGGTGCAATGAGGATGTAGATAGATAAAACCGGTCCTTTGAGCACTAATAGATCTATTATCTCAGGTTTTCTTTGTGAATAATTATGCTTTATTTGTGACAATTAGATTAAAACAAATAAAGCTCTTGTTATCACAACGCGTTTCAGCAAGATAAACTTGCCATCATCAGGTGTACCTGATGATGGCAAGTTTATCTTGCTGAAACGCGTTGTGATAACAAGAGCTTTATTTGTTTAAATCTAATTGTCACAAATAAAGCATAATTATTCACAAAGAAAACCTGAGATAATAGATCTATTAGCGCTCAAAGGACCGGTTTTATCTATCTACATGCCTTCACTCCCTTAAAGGGAACCTGTCATCAGAAATTTCGCCCAAAAGCTAAAAGATTCCCCCTCTGCAGCTCCTGGGCTGCATTCTAGGAAGGTCCCTGTTATTATTGTGCCCCATGTGAGACCAAAATAAAGCCTTTATAAAGTTCTACCTTTTTGTATGCAGCTTCTGTAAATCCGTCACGGGGGCGGGCTCTCTGCCGTCCGTTATTCTGCCTCCTGGTCCTGTATGCCGCCCCCCATCGCTCCTTTCCATATCTGATGCACCGCCCACTGCTCCAGCCATCCCCGCGCATGCCCAGTGCCAGTCTCACAGGACTGAGCAGTTTGACCGCTGGTGACGTGTGCGCAGGCAAGTGATTATGGACGGGACTGTGACTGTTATCAGCAAGTACCCGGCCATAATCTCTTGAGCGCGCAAACCTAACCAGCGGTCACACTGTGCTCAGGATTTATGCTAGACTGTATGGGCTGCTTCCAGGTATGACGTCCCTTTGTCATGTGATAGGGGCGTGTTCGAAATACTATCACATGACAAAGGGACGTCATCCCTGGAAGCAGCCCATACAGTCTAGCATAAATCCTGAGCACAGTGTGACCGCTGGTTAGGTTTGCGCGCTCAAGAGATTATGGCCGGGTACTTGCTGATAACAGTCACAGTCCCGTCCATAATCACTTGCCTGCGCACACGTCACCAGCGGTCAAACTGCTCAGTCCTGTGAGACTGGCACTGGGCATGCGCGGGGATGGCTGGAGCAGTGGGCGGTGCATCAGATATGGAAAGGAGCGATGGGGGGCGGCATACAGGACCAGGAGGCAGAATAACGGACGGCAGAGAGCCCGCCCCCGTGACGGATTTACAGAAGCTGCATACAAAAAGGTAGAACTTTATAAAGGCTTTATTTTGGTCTCACATGGGGCACAATAATAACAGGGACCTTCCTAGAATGCAGCCCAGGAGCTGCAGAGGGGGAATCTTTTAGCTTTTGGGCGAAATTTCTGATGACAGGTTCCCTTTAAGGGATTCCGGCTCAGAGCTGCTGAAAGCAATAGATCTTAATCCTCCCAAATAACCCTAGAGGGAAGACAAACGGCCGCAATTAGTTCCAGGATCTTATGAGTCGGGGAACTAGGAACCAGGAGCGGCCATCTCCCCAGGTTCACCCAGCCTAACATCGGATAACACCAGCCGAGATAACCCACCATCCTCCAGAGGAATCATATGATATCACCGAGGTTGTGCGAGGGCGCACAACTCAATCAGGTGAGCAGTTTTTAATACGCTGTAACAAACTTTGTCCCACGGGTGCTTCTCATATGCGCTATCTTTATTTTCAGTGGCGGTGCAATGAGGATGACTCGACGACCCTCCATTCTGATCTTGCGCAGGACTCTGGGCAAGAGAGCTAGAGGGGGAAACACGTAGGACAGACGAAACTGGGACCAGTCCTGAACCAGAGCGTCCGCGGCGAAGGCCTGAGGATCGTGGGAGCGAGCCACGTAAACAGGAACTTTGTTGTTGTGACGGGATGCCATTAGCTCCACGTCCGGAGTGCCCCATTTGCGGCAGATCGACTGAAATACTGCCAGGTGCAGGGACCACTCGCCACCGTCCACACTTTGACGGCTTAGATAATCTGCCTCCCAGTTGTCCACGCCTGGGATGTGGACTGCGGATATGGTGGACCTGGAGTCCTCCGCCCATTGAAGAATGCGTTGTACCTCCATCATTGCCAGGTGGCTGCGTGTCCCGCCTTGATGGTTGATGTAGGCAACCGCTGTTGCGTTGTCTGACTGGACTCGAATGTGCCTGCCCGCCAGCAGATGGTGAAATGCTAGGAGAGCTAGAAGTACGGCTCTGATTTCCAGCACATTGATTGAAAAGGCTGACTCGGACGGAGTCCAAGTGCCCTGTGCTCTGGGACATACCGCTCCCCAGCCGGATAGACTGGCATCCGTGGTGAGAATCACCCAGGATGGAGCCAGGAAGGAGCGCCCTTAGGACAGGGAGAGGGGCCGAAGCCACCACTGAAGAGAGCTCCTGGTCCGCGGCGACAGAGCCACTAACCTGTGTAAGGAGGAAGGCCGCTTGTCCCAACAGCAGAGAATGTCCAGCTGCAGGGGGCGCAGATGGAACTGGGCAAAGGGAACAGCCTCCATGGACGCCACCATTTGACCCAGTACCTGCATCAGACGCCTGAGGGTATAACGGCGGGGCCTCAGGAGAGAGCGCACCGCCAACTGGAGTGACAGCTGTTTGTCTAAGGGCAACTTCACAAGAGCCGGCAGAGTCTCGAACTGCATCCCTAGGTACGTGAGACTCTGGGTCGGAGTCAGAGTGGATTTGGGAAGATTGACAAGCCACCTGAATTGGGCTAGAGTGCTGAGAGTGAGCGAGACACTCCGCTGACAGTCTGCGCTGGATGGAGCCTTGACTAGAAGGTCGTCCAGGTAAGAGAGCACTGCCAACCCCTGGAGGTGCAGAACCACAATCACTGCTGCCATGACCTTGGTGAATACCCGAGGGGCCGTGGCTAACCCGAAGGAGAGAGCCACGAATTGGAAATTATCTTCTCCTATAGCAAAGCGTAGCCAACGCTGGTGTGAAACCGCAATGGGCACATGCAGATAGGCATCTCTGATGTCGATGGACGCCAGGAAATCCGCTTGGGTCATTGAGGCAATGACTGATCGCAGGGACTCCATGCGAAAGTGCCGCACCTGAACATGCTTGTTGAGAAGCTTGAGATCCAGGATGGGCCTGAAGGTACCGTTCTTTTTGGGAACTAGGAAGAGGTTTGAGTAGAAACCTCTGAACCGTTCCCGGGCGGGAACTGGTACAATTACTCCGTTGGCCTGCAAGGCTGCCACGGCCTGTGAAAAGGCGGCGGCCCTGGAGCAGGGGGGAGTTGAGAGAAAAAATTTGTTTGGCGGGCTGGAAGAAAATTCTATCCTGTAGCCGTGAGAAATGATATCTCTCACCCTCTGATCGGAGACTTGTTGAAACCAAGCGTCGCCAAAGTGGGAGAGCCTGCCACCGACTAAGGACGTGGCTGGATCGGACAGAGAGTCACGAGGAGGCTGCCTTAGTGGCAGGACCTCCTGCGGCCTTCTGCGGACGCGCCCTGGAGCGCCAGCTGGATTTCTGGTCCTTGGCTGAGTTAGCGGACGAGGTGGAGGGCTTAGAGGACGACCAGTTGGAGGAACGAAAGGAGCGAAACCTCGACTGAATCCTACCCTGGGCAGTTTTCCTGGTCTTGGTTTGTGGCATGGAAGTACTCTTCCCGTCAGTAGCCTCTTTAATAATTTCATCCAGCTGTTCACCGAACAGCCGAGAACCAGCAAAAGGGAGCCCAGCAAGGTACTTCTTTGAAGAAGCATCTGCCTTCCACTCTCGAAGCCACAAGGTCCTGCGGATAACGAGGGAATTAGCCGAAGCCACCGCAGCGCGGTGAGAAGCCTCCAGCATGGCAGACATGGCATAAGAAGAAAAAGCTGAAGCTTGAGAAGTTAAGGCAACCATCTCAGGCATAGATTCCCTGGTGAGGGAATGCATCTCCTCTAGAGAAGCAGAGATGGCTTTGAGGGCCCACACTGCTGCAAAAGTTGGAGAAAACGCGGCCCCCACCGCTTCATACACGGATTTGGCCAGAAGGTCAATCTGACGGTCAGTGGCATCCCTAAGGGAAGTGCCATCAGCCACCGACACAACGGTCCGGGCTGAGAGCCTAGACACCGGAGGGTCTGCCTTTGGGGAGTGAGCCCACTCCTTGACCACCTCAGGTGAAAAGGGAAAACGGTCATCAGAACCACGCTTTGGGAAGCGTTTGTCAGGACAGGCCCTGGGTTTGGTCACAGCGGCCTGAAAACTGGAGTGGTTAAAGAACACACTCTTTACTCTCTTAGGCGAGGTAAACTGGTGCTTTTCTGCCAGAGAGGGTTGCTCCTCTGATACTGGCAGATTGAGATCCAGTACAGAATTAATAGAAGCAATCAAGTCATTAAATTCTGAGTCACCCTCGGAAGGAGCAATGGGGCACATGGAGTTAGCCTCTGAGCCCCCTGTATAGGCATCCTCCTCATCCTGCGAGTTCTCAGCCCTTGAATCAGAGCCACGGGATGAGGAGGGAGAGGGAACCGTGCGGAGCCTCTTAGACGGACGGGGTCCGTGCCCTGATGATGAATCCTCTGTGAGCTCCAGTCCTAAAGACCCCTTAGCAAGAGCATTAGAGGCACCCTGTGGAGGGGGCTGATGCATATTCATCAAAGTCCTGGACAGAAGTCCCATGGACTCAGCAAATGACTGGGAAATAGACCTAGAAAAAGACTCTACTCAGGCCGGGGGTTCAGCCACATGTGCAGGGGCAGCCTGAGAGACCACTGGGGCCGAGACCCCAGGCCGTGGCACCTCCAAGTTAGAGCAGACCTCACAATGTGGATAGGTGCTCGCTTCAGGCAGCGGCAGCTTACATGCAGCACATACAGCATAAATCTTTGGAGCCTTGCTCCTTGTGTGAGACATGCTGCCTGAGTGGGGGGAAACAGCTTCTATAAAAGGAATGAATCCCAGGGAGAATATAGCAGAGGTCCACAACCGGAGACCGGCTGTGTCTTACCAGACCGCTGGCAGCGGTGTTGTGTGCCCTCCAGATCCCAAAGCCCGGACCCCCAATGCACAGCACCTCAGCAGGGATGCAGAGTGCAGGACGGGCCAGAACAGAGTGAAACCTGCCCAAGAAGATGGCCGCCGGAACGAAGAGAGGGGGCGGAACCTTGGGCGTCCCTGTAGGAAGGGCGAGATCTGGAGGGCCATAGAGGCCTGCAGGGGGGGGAGTCGCACACAAGCAGTGAGGAGGGTCCCTCCCCTGTGCAGGACGGCCATCGGGAGGGGCCATGCCGTCCCTCAGCATGAGTGACATGCGAGGGCTGGTAACAGAAACTAGGCCTCCGGCGAAGCCGGGGCCTAAATTTAAGCAGCGAGGCCGACGCGCAGGCACAATCGGCGCGGTCTCGAGCGAAAAGCCAGAGAACCGGCCGGAAATGCTAAAAAACACAGTAAACACACTCTCCTCCCACAATAAATGACAGGGACCCCCAACATATGAACGTCTCAAGGTACTTAGCTGCTGAGACGCAGGGCCAGGTCCCTGGGGGTGAGTGCTCCGGTCCAGCAGGGTCCTCAAGGGGCTGTGGCCGGAGACCGGTCTTCTGCCAGGCATGGAGACCGTGCTGGCTCCCACTTCAATCCAGAGCCCAGGAGGGATGGTGAAGGAGCACGGCATGTAAGGCTCCAGCCTTGGAAATCAACCTTACAACACCACCGACACAGTGGGGTGAGAAGGGACATGCCGGGAGTCCAGACGTGGACCCGCAGTTCTTCAATCTTCTTCCAAAAAAAGGAAAAAATCATATGAGAACGCATGTGTGGATGTATGCCTCCTGAACACAAAGCGAAAAACTGGTTGTGACTGGTTCACCAGGGGGTGTATAGGCTCAGAGGGAGGAGCTACACCTTTTAGGTGTAGTACTTTGTGTGTCCTCCGGAGGCAGAAGCTATACACCCAAGGTCTGGGTCTCCCAAAGGAACGATAAAGAAATGTGGTCATGACACACTGTTATGGGGCGAGGATCTGCTGCTGACACTATTATGGGGGTAATGTCCCCAAATTCTCTGCTAAGGTACCCCATCCTGGTATATGCCCTCATCCTGCTATATACCCCCAATCCTGCTATATACTGCCATCCTGGTATATACCCCCATCCTGCTATATACCCTCATCCTGGAATATGCCCTCATCCGGCTATATACCCCATCCTGCTATATACTGCCATCCTGCTATATTACCCCATGCTCCTATATTACCCCATGCTCCTATATGGCCCCATACTGCTATATTACCCCATGCTCCTATATGGCCCCGTGCTCCTATATGGCCCCGTGCTCCTATATGGCCCCGTGCTCCTATATGGCCCCGTGCTCCTATATAGCCCCGTGCTCCTATATGGCCCCGTGCTCCTATATGGCCCCGTGCTCCTATATGGCCCCGTGCTCCTATATGGCCCCATGCTCCTATATGGCATGTATCCTGTATCACACAAAAAACAAACGTTTATACTCACCTTTCCTCGCTCCATGCAGCATCGCTCCTCCCCGTCTGTGGCGGCAGCAGCACCGCTTACCTGTGTGGAGCCATCACCGGTCACTTCCGTGCATTATCACTCGTCCTCCAGTCTTTGGCGGCAGCAGCACCGCTTACCAGCGTGGAGCCATCACCAGTCACTTCCGAGCAGCACGCGATCTCCTCCAGTCTGCCGGTCAGCTGACCTGCGTGACTAGCGGCGCACAGCGATGACGTCATCGCTGTGCTCACTGCTTTCTACACAGATCAGCTGACCGGCAGACTGGAGGAGATCGCGGTGCTGCACGGAAGTGTCCGGTGAGTATGCCGTACTTATTCACTGCTCCCTGCGCTGATGATGATGCGCAGGGAGCAGTGAATACAGCCGCACATGATCACTCCAGGCTGTAGTTGCCAGGGGTGATCATGTGAGCCGGCTGTTAATTATGCGCGCACCCCCCCGCCCACCTGTCAGTGATGGCTTCAGCGCTGAGAGATGGGCGGGAGGATGGGCGTGCATATGAAATGAGCGGGCCCACGTGGTCACGGCAGGCTGCTACAGCCTGCTCGTGCCCCCGATGGTCTGCTCCACCCTCATTCCCGGCCGCAGCCCTATAGTTAGACCATAAGACGCACCCCCAACTTTCCCCCAACATTTGGGGGAAAAAAAGTGCGTCTTATGGTCCGAAAAATATGGTAGTTGTTGGCCCAAATAAAACCAAGTGCCTCACAATTAACCTATGTTTGACATTTTTGGAAAGTGTCAGGAATAGGGAAAAGCTACAGATATTTGCGCAAATACAATCTGCACCTGCAACTTTTTAAGACCAAAAAATCTGATGCAGAACTTTAAAAATATAATCCCACTCTTTATAATTGCCATAGTTTACCCTGCTATTGTATTATATAATACTAATAATACTAATAATAATGCTCACCTGTTACACTATGCCATTTTCCATCACAAAGTAGTGCAGCAGGGGTAACTGAAGCCTGGAAATTGCCTTTATTGTTACTTATGGACAAAGATACCTAGAGAGAGAAAAAAACACAACACAAAAAATAAATCATTTCTGAACTTCATGATGAATATTCAAATGGTCTCATTATTCACAGTGTAGCATATGAAGATTATGTTAACTAAAAAGACTTATTTAAAGTACCTTGGCAGCATTTTTTTCAGTGCTGGAGTGGTGCTTTAAGTCTATGTCCTCTGCCCCTGGTCTTTTACTTCCACTCCAGCGTCTTCACCATTTTTTGTTGCTCTTCTCCTGCAGCATCATCTTATGACCTTAACTTCTGTTTGGCCGGAAGTCAGAAGTCATATCACAAGTTCTCAATGCAAGTCTATGAGTGCAAGAACGAGGCCCACATAGAGTTGTATTGAGTTGTGACCTATGTTGTAATACATGAAACACTGGTCACATACTGGAGAAGAAATACCAGAGCAGAGGTAAAAACATAGAAAAACATGCCAGAAGGTGAATATAAGAGAGGGGGCAGGGGACTTAGATTTAAAGCACAACTACAGCTGTGAAATAAAAAAAAACACTGGAGTGGTGCCTTAATAGTCACCGATGATATAAGTGAACTACTCAACTCCATAACTGGTACTATTTCAAGAACTTCCGCAAAAATCCATCTACTTACCTTCCCATTATCTACGTATAGGCTGAGGATATTTTCTTTTCCTTCCCTTGTGTGTAATAATACAGATTCCTGAGTTTGTGGTCGGAATTCGAAAGATATTTCAAACTCACGTCCCAAGTTCAATGCATTATCTGAAAGAAACAAAAGCAGCACGTTGTAATGGACATGTAAGTGAGCAGTTACCTAAAACTGTCACAAGTACTTCTACTTACCCACAGCCACATGTCCTGACTCCTGAGCAAAATACACCCCTGTCTCATAAGAGCCATCATAACAAGGAGTGACCCCGACTATTCTCCATGGTTTGGCTAACGTAACCTCATTCACTTTCACATTTTTCAAGCAGCCAATAAAGCTTTTCTTGGGAATTCCCTGAAAGACATATATTTTAATCATGCATTTCATAAGATATCAAGTTTTTTTTCTATAAACGAAACAAATTAGTCACAAGAATCAGAAATCTGGTTCTGCCATATAGGACCAATAAATAAAGCCAAACAGTAAAGACTGTTGGAAGTATCAAGTGTCCGACATTGATAGTCCGAATGTGGAGCATGATGTCTGAAGTAGCCACAAATCTCCATGCCCGAACTCAACAATTAAATGAGGCTGTTGAGTTTGGATCAGGAGACTCATGACCATTTGGACCATGAATGTCAAATATGCTAAACCAGCGAAATACTGCTATAACATGTCTGCTGGGATATGTACGTAGTCACATTTATATAATGCTGATAACATGCACAATCATAGACTAGAAGTCCTTACCTGCACCTTCAGAGAAGGGACCCCTCCAAGGTAGAGCAGTGACATATTCTCTAAACTCAAGTGTTTTGGCAGATTTCCTTTCCGAGCTTTAAGACCATCTATTACAAGACGACCATTTATCCCATCCCAGCTGAATGCAACCTACACACACACAAAAAATAAATTGGATCATAAAATATTAAACCCTCTCAGCTCCTGCACTATCGATGTATGATTGATATGATTTGTATTATACAAATCCACTTTTGCAGCTATATGGTTAGTCTTATGGTAACACTGAATATGCTATGCTACAATCTGTTTATGGGCGTATCATTAGTGTTCATCATTCAGCACTGCCCATATCTGGAATATTTTATATATTTATTCACCGGTGTAATTTACATAGACCATTATTAAACTATACCGTGTAGTTCAGTAGTAACTTAGTACCGTAAGGCATACAATGAGATTAATACAACTTCCACCGGGATGATCCTTCCAATATTGGGCAAGGTCAAGATCATGGTAATTAAAAAAAAAGCAATAAAGAGAAATTCCAAAGTTAGAAAAAGAAAATGTTTTTATGTTAATTTTTACAAATGCTATTAGGCGGAGATGTCTGGATCCCAGCTATGTCGGACTGTTCTTACTTACCGTGTGCCACTTCCCGTCATTGTATTTTTCTTGGCTTCTTATTTTAAGCTTGTTGCCTTTGGTGCCCAAGGAAAACACAAAGCGGCCCTTGGACACATGAAGGCCCAGGTAACTGGAGTCCTGTTTATCAGTCATTAGGAAAATTAAACCAGCAGACTGTTCAGTTTTCACCTCTAATGAGAAGTGTGACCTGCAAGGCAAGAACACGTGTGTTTTAATATACAGTATCAGTACCAGACAAACGTTTGGACAACCAAACACAACGACCACATCTTCCGGTTATGATAGCTCTATGTGAGCAAGAAGGAGGATGTCAAATGACATGGCCTCCACAATCACGAAACCTCAACCTAATTAAGATGGTTTGGAATGAGTTGCATCACAGAGTGAAGCCAAAGAAGCCAACAAGTGCTCGTCTCCTTTGGGAACTCATTGAAGACCATAAAGGTGAGAGCATGCCATGCTGCTGTAAATTAGTCATTAGAGTAAATGTGAGAAATCTATGTTTTTACACAAACTCTGTTTTGTTTCACACGTTTTTCTATACTTCTTGTTTCCAGATGTGTTCCTTTGAGGTTTTGCTACCTTCACCCTGAATCTACAATGTGGACATTTTAATAAGTACAAGGAAAAACAAGGCATGAACAGATGTGTCCAAACTTTTGACTGGAATTGAAAAGTCAACTCATTCTCTATGCACAATATTCATGTCTCTTACACAGATATATATATATAATTGCCTTATTCTGTCTGTCTGTCTTGCTCCAAAATTCTGTCCTTACCGCGACAAGCGTCTCATTGGCCGCTCGCCTCGCCTCGGCTCCGCCCCCCCACGGATTGCCCGCTCGCCCAGGCTCCGCCCCCCCACGGATTGGCCTCTCGCCCCCCTGCACGCATTGGCAACTCGGCCCCGCCCCGCCCCCCTCACGCATTGCACGCTCGCTCTGGCCCCGCACGCATTCCCCGAACCGACACGGAGCCCCAACTCCCAGGTGAGTGCTGTACCCCCGGGAGCCCAAATCAGCGTACGCCGCCAACCCAGCCGACACATACCCTCGCATTGCTGGGGTTGCCGGCGTACGCTGCTGTGGGCTCCCGTGCGAGCGGGGGGCGGGGTACGCTGGTAACCATGGTACACATCGAGTAATATTGTGTAGCATGGTTACCAGCGTGCACCGGCTCCCAGGTGAGCGCATCAAGGTCCTGCAGCGGCGGAACACACACACACGCACACACATAAGAACAGACACACACACACACACACACATCAGATCACACTCACTCTCACACACACCTCACACACACATCAGATCGCATCCACACATTCACAACATCCCGTGATATCGCTTGCTTCTCGGCGGCGATACTGTGCGTGTAGTGACCTTCCAGGACCTGCCGGAGGATCACATGGCCAGAAGCATGTGGTATCTCCGGATGTTGTGAGTATGAGCGCGTATGTGCAATATCGTCAATGTGTGTGTGCGTGTATGCGATCGGGTGTGTGCGTGTATGCGATCGGGTGTGTGCGTGTACGCAATCGGGTGTGTGCGTGTCGGCAGAAGGCAGAGGAGCACTGCGTGTAGCACAGCTGCTGGGACCGCACACCGGAGGGCACAGGAAGAAGTGGGGTGTGAGTGTATGCGATCAGATGTGTGCGTGTATACTGTCTGATGTGTGACTGTGGAGCACGATGGGGGGTGCACAGCATGGGGGATGGAGCACGATGGGGAGTGCGCAGCATGGGGGATGGAGCACGATCGGGAGTGCGCAGCATGGGGGATGGAGCACGATGGGGGGTGCGCAGCATGGGGGATGGAGCACGATGGGGAGTGCGCAGCATGGGGGATGGAGCACAATGGGGAGTGCGCAGCATGGGGGATGGAGCACGTTTGGGAGTGCGCAGCATGGGGCATGGAGCACGTTTGGGAGTGCGCAGCATGGGGGATGGAGCACGTTTGGGAGTGCGCAGCATGGGGGATGGAGCATGATGGGGAATGCGCAGCATGGGGGATGGAGCACGATGGGGAGTGCGCAGCATGGAGGATGGAGCACAATGGGGAATGCGCAGCATGGGGGTTGGAGCACGATGGGGGGTGCGCAGCATGGGGGATGGAGCACGATGGGGGGTGCGCAGCATGGGGGATGGAGCACGATGGGGGTGCGCAGCATGGGGGATGGAGCACGATGGGGGTGCGCAGCATGGGGGATGGAGCACGATGGGGGGTGCGCAGCATGGGGGATGGAGCACGATGGGGGGTGCGCAGCATGGGGGATGGAGCATGATGGGGGGTGCGCAGCATGGGGGATGGAGCACGATGGGGAGTGCACACCTCCCCACAAAACACACACACACACACAGCCACACACGCACTGCACAACACACCACACACACACTGGGAACCACAAACACCGCCCTACACAGACACCCACACACACAGACAACGCCGCACACACACAACACCCAACACACAAACACCGCGGCACACACAAATATACGCACATACCGCACAACACACACATTGCACAAAACATACCTCCCCCCAAAACACACACACACACCCCACACAAACCGCGCAACACACACACACAACGCTACAGACACACAGCGCTCCACAAACAACGCAACACACAAACAACACCGCTCTCACCCCCCGCCACACCCAGACAACACCCAGAACATGTACAGCGCCCTACACAAACACTTGGTAACTACACACAACAACATCTATATATATATAACAAAAATCATACATTAACTACACAATACGTAAATTCTAGAATACCCGATGCGTAGAATCGGGCCACCTTCTAGTAAATTAAATAATGACCACCACTAAAGTGCATTATGGACGTGCCACCCTGTTTTTGCCTTTGTACACACAGCAAAGAGTACTACACACTCAGCTTTTTCGAATCTGTAGCTACTTACTGTAAACCTTGTGTGATGTACCACATTATAGAGATATTAAGCCAGTAATATAATTCTTCCATAATAACATTTGATGGATAATGGCATGAAAGAAGAGGCTACAATGGGGCCACACAGATTTTGGTGGGTCATACCCAATCACTGTTTACAACTGGTTACTGTATATTATCATTAATACACCTTATCAATATAACAAATTACATTTTCCTGTAGGTGGCCATCACACATACCTCTCCTTGAAACTCTGCTTGCTTAAATCATAAATCAAGTGACTTGCTGGAGTGTCTCCAAATCTGTAGGACCTCAGGTTAGATGTGAAGTTTGAGTGAGGAGTACAGCCTTGTGAATTCTTCAGTCCAGTTTGTGTATTCAGTAGATTGCTCATAATGTCTAGGCCCGACTGTTAGAGGAGACGCACAAGGTCAGTTATTAAATGTCAAGAAGCAAAAGTCAATGAGAAACCCTACATTAAAGTGAACAAAGAGGATGGTTTACCTCTAGGGCAAGGACAGTTATAAATACTATTAAAAGGTTTCTCTAAATCATTTTTTTGCAGAAATATATGTAAAATATTGCGTCAGTCAGAGAAGGGTCAATGACAGCGTTTAAAGCACACAGACTGAGATGGAGGACTCTAAAGGGTACTTTACACACAATGATTTCGCTAACAATATATCGTCGGGGTCACGTCGTAAGTGACGCACATCCGGCACAGTTAGCGATATCGTTGTATGTGACACCAAGGAGTGACGATCAACGATCGCAAAAATGTCAAAAAGCGTTGATCGTTGACACGTCGCTCCTTTTCAGAATATCATTGGTGGTGCATGCCGCTGGTTGTTCGTCGTTCTTGCGGCGTCACACATCGCTATGTGTGATGCCGCAGGAACGACGAACATCTCCTTACTTGCGTCCACCGGCAATGAGGAAATGAGGTAGGAAGGAGGTGGGTGGCATGTTCCGGACGCTCATCTCCGCCCCTCCTCTTCTATTGGGCGGCCGCTTAGTGACGCCACTATGACGCCTAAACCACCTCCCCCTTGAAGGAGGGATTGTTTGGCGGTCACAGTGACGTCGCTGAAAAGGTATGTGCGTGTGACGCTGCCGTAGCGATAATGTTTGCTAAGGCAGCAATTACCAAATGTCGCACGAACGACGGGGCCGGGTGATGTCGCAGTGTGTAAAGCACCCTTAACACTAGAAGTCATAGAGAGAGGGGTCATTTAACATTTCTACCATTGGAACCCTATGGAGCTTAAATTTCTGGGACTTCTAGTGTTAAGATGTAGATCCAGCTATGAGTATGCCGTGCAGCTGTGTAGGACAGATGTCTGGCATTGTACGACTGCCAATCGCTGACAGTGTTGCACTGACAATAAATGAAGATTTACGGTAATTATTGCCAAACTTGCAACCGAAACTACCTTTTGAGAAGAGACTAAACACTTAAGTCTTTTTGAACAGGAATACTCTTTTTTTCCTGTTCTTATTTTGACACTATATGATTTGCCAAGTGAAGTACCTATGAATCTCAGTATATTTTCTACTCATGCATAATATTCCCAAGGGTGAATCCAGCCAAATTAGTCTAATCACACTACTTTTATGGCTTACTTACATAAAAAGGACCTGTCACCACCTCTAAAAAATGTCCGATTTAGTAAATCTATGTATTCCTCATATAAGAGCCCTAGAACCTCTTTTTAGACCGTAGCCCTGTACCATTCTTCCATTAATCCTCTGGTAAAAGTATGGATAAATTGGCAATTGAGTCTTATTACTCCTCTTCTTTCTGATTAGTCTGCCAGAGTATATATATATATATGATCAAGCTCCTTTGACAAGAAGATTGGTAATACTTAGTTCTCGGTTTGGAATTTGAGGCATAAGAACATGGGGTGCAGAATACTTGTATTTTTCATGATGTAACCATTCTGAAGCATTTATAAGGTCATAGTCACACGTCCGTATTATACGATTGGTACTTGACGAGCAACTCCCTCCCGGACTGCAGGTCTTCTGACAAACTAACCGCTTCATATATGTCTATCGTAGTGCAGATCAGATGACTTGCGATCAGACTGGGAATTGTGATCTTAGCACGAATGGTATTATATGGATGTGTGAATTTGGTCATATAGGAACAAATGCTATTGTCATGAAGAATCCAAGTATTTCCTAAAACACGTAAGAAATGGCAAGATCTTTTTCACTAACCCGTGACCAGTATGACACTAGATGCTTATATGCTTCTAGACAGATCTGAACGGCCTCGTTGCAATATAATGGGATCCTTTAGCTTTCCAATAAAAAAAATAGTGAAACCTCAACAAAATTAAATAAACAAATCAGTGATGTGAACAGAGCTTCAGGTGTTTTATACCATTACTCCACCCCATACTAGTTCTGCACACCATCCCACTGGTTCCTGAGTACAAAAAGCATCTGAATATGATGAGGAATGTTCGGATGGGACATGCTCTATGTGCTGCACATGAAGATCTAAACTTTGCAGATACTTATCAGCCAGTCTGTAAATATAAATCCATGAACCCAGGAATTACCAAGTCAATGTCGTTAAGTCTGAGATTCAAAGGCTGTTTGAGTCCTCGTAGTTTCAGAGGCATGGGGGCTTCCTCTGGGGTGCACACTCCTAGTGACACCTTATTCTTCTCCGTGTGGTCAAACAGGTTCTGTACAGTGGGATTTTGTAAAGTTCTGAAATTGAGAAAAAGATTAGCAGCCAACATTAGTATGAGCATGTGACTTACAGTTGTGACATAAATTATGTATAAGGTGTAAATAGCTCTGAGATGTTTCAATTGAATGAATCCACCGTAATTGCTTGACCCCCCTGTTCTCCTGCTTCATAATAGGGATTAGAGACCCCAGCTCAGTGGTCTGTAGACTGAGGCTTTCCAGCTGTCGTGAGCCTACAGAATACAGGCTGTCAGGGTAGAAATGAAATTGTACATAAAGTGGCCACATTGTGCATGTACCGCACATTATCCTGCTACAATACCTGACCGCACAGAGCCAGAGCTTCTAAATCAAGTATGAAGCAGGAATAAAAATAGCAGCCTGCAACTCCATTGTATACAGTGGAAGACAATACAATTACCTTTTAATAAACACATTTGTCATACAGCCCTTGAAGCCATTTCCTCCAATGTATATATCGGAGGGGGATGAACCTGGTCTTCTGGAACTGACAGTATTTTCTGTTTCTTCTTTGTCGTCAACCAAGAGCTTATACCTGAAATAAAATAATCACTGTTACTTGTCACAGTCATATGTAATGAATATAGGGTCACATATGGGGCTCAGTTGTATGTTATGCACACATCGGTAATATTTATTGTCTACAACAATCAGACATGAGCTCAATGAAAAGTGCAGTTCAGTAACTAATGGACAGAAATGAGATTACAGAATAATATTCAGACTAACGGCGCTTCACGAAGATTAATTTATTGGGTTCAAAAGGGGCCATAAATTTATAAGGACAGATATTCCATATTTCAGTCCTACCCAATGCTTTGCTCTATTACTGGGTCATTAAACATTAAAATTAAACAAAATGATTCATAGGATCCTGGCCAAGTGGCCAATTCAGTAGTGTGTGGCCGCTGGCCCTGAGCACTGCCCTCCTACCTGCCAGCACCACTCGCGCCTCTTCTGATTAGTATATCTGGTATTATGTCATCGTTTTAAAGTGATACAGGCATGAAAACACAAGCGGGTTTACTAATCAGAAATGGCACCTGGAACGCTGGCAGGTAGGAGGAGGTCATGGACTAATGACGTAGCTGCTGGACCAGGATCCTGCTTATTTATGGACTGAACATTGTATATGAGATGGTCAGTCAACCTTAGTGTAATGCGTTTCGGTCATCATCAGGATTTACCTGCAGTTGTGCAGATTTGTTATATACCGTACAGTAGTCATGTGTTTTCAGGACATGAATACCCAGTTATACTGTATATACTTATCTTACTATAATCAGGCTGAGCAGATTTCTAACCTATAGCAAAGCCGCCTGTGGTCACCTAAAAATAGCCCGTTCTCTGACTGTACAGCTCCTCTGACGCAAGACTTCATTTTTAGGGAGATGCAAAGGTGTTAATTAATCTCCAGGGGCACAGAATAGAGTCTGATGTGGTATTTAACAGTGTGTATTTAATCTCCTGCTGTTTGCGCAGACTGTAATTTCAGGCGATGTACATTACTATGTGCGCTTCATGAGGATGGCATCTAAATAATAGAAAGTCAGGTGGAAGGAATAGCTGCAGATCTGGTTACTGGGAAGTGTAAGAAGTTGAGAAATGGAGGTTGGTGAGTGCGGAAGCAGAACGTCACCAACACTCTGCTGACTCCATAGCTCAAAACCTTCCCCGACATCAACAGCACAAAAACTTGGATTTCCATGGCCGAGCAGCAACCTGCAAGCCTTTGGATGGTGTGGTGACACATTGCCATCAGGGACAGACTGGGACTCATATTCAGCCCTGGCATTTGAAAGCATACAGGCCCATGCTGTCCCGCCCCGAGCCCCAGATGGGGATATCTATTACTAATATTACCCTGCCTGCAATAAATAAAAAATGTACTACAAGACATATATTTGAAATAATACGGCTGTACAAGATTGAATCATAATATATTGCAATATTATTATTGTGGCACTATCAAATACCAACAAACCATAATCAAATGTTACCAAAATATACAGTATTGATAATACCACTATAACAATCTTTCATGGGATGAAGTTAAAGTCTATGTGACCTCAGACTTCAGATTCTTAACAGTGCGCACTGTCAGGATTCTCTGGTGCCGGCATTGGGAGCGGGCTGACATTTGATCACAAATATGCAATTTACACACCTCTGGCCACATTCCAACTAAATGTACTTTGCTTTGCTGAATTCACTTGTATTGAGCGAGGTCATGCACGTCTAGTCAGCATGTGACAGAAAGTATGCAAATTGCATACTTGCGGTCACATGATCACCAACTCTTAGGGGTACTTTGAATGTTGCAACATCGCTGCCGCAGGAACGAGGAACAACATTGTATCTCCTATTGGTGCGACATTATGAAAATGACCAACACTACACAGATCACCGATTTTCGACGCTTTTGTGACCGTTTATCGGTGCTTCTAGGCTTTACACGTTGCGACGTCGTTACCGGCGCCGGATGTGCGTCACTTTCGATTTGACCCCGACGATATCGCAGTAGCGATGTCGCAACGTGCAAAGTACCCCTTAGCGTCAGCACATGAGAATTATCAGAGTGCACAAGTTATCCGAGTGCAGTCAAAGAAAGCCATATTTCCCATCTTTTTACTAAACAGACAAGGATATGTATTGCGGCACTTACAGTTATTATGCTCCTACAAAAGCCCCTACATGGTCTCACTCAGTATAATACCCCTTTCATGACCGATATAGAGTATTATGCCCCCCCATTGTATGATTGCCTCACAAAACCTACATAAAGTATGATGCCCCACAGCACCTCACACAGTAAGATTGTCACCACAGCTACCCATAAGTTCTGATATTCACCACAGCCCCCAATATACATTATAAGGTGCACCACAGACCCTAATGTCCACCATAGGCCCCTATATAAAGTATAAGTTCTACCAAAGCCCCCTTAAAGTATGATGACACCATAGCCCTCATCCAGTAAGATGTTCCTTATAACCACTTTATACAGTATGATGGTCATCACAGCCCCAATATAGTATAATGTACCACATAGACCTCCACAAAGTATAAGGTCAACCACAGCCACAACACACAGTATAATGTACACCACAACCACCCTATGCAGTATGATGGTTGCCCTCACAGTATATATCTCCCACAAACTATAAAGATTCCTTATAGTCCCAATACAGTATTACTGTCCCTCCACAACCCGCTGTATAGTATGATGGGCCCCCCAACAGCCCAGCATATAGTATGATGGCCCACCTCAAAGCAACTTATAGAGTATGATGGTTCACCTCAGAGTCTCTATATATTATGACGGTCCACCTCACAGCCCCTATCAGCTATTATGGTCCCTCAAACCCCCTCATATAGTATTATGGTCCATCTTACAATATATTATGAGACTCCATCTCAGAGCCCCTCTATACTAAGATGGTCCCCCACCTTCTCCATATAGTACAATGGTTGATCATAGAGCCCCCATATAGTATGATGGCTCTTCTTACAGCCCCTATTTACTATGATGGTCCCCCAACAGCCAATCTGATCAGTATAATAAAAGGTGGTTTTTCGTTCTACACAGCGGCCTTGGTTCTTATATACAGTATTCTGGAAAGCTGTATATAAGGGCTCACTGGTGGTGGCTGTAGCTTATATATGAAAATCCTGGTGACAGGTTCCCAATCATAAATCATAAAGAGTGAGCTGCCTGGATAACTTCAACACCTATCATGATATCCTTAAAGGTTACTACAATAATAGAAAGAAAGTAATGGATTTCCAGTGACTATGTAGAAGGGTTCTTTCCACAGCTGAATTTATCTGAACTATTTTTTAGTTTGCTTTATATCATTTTAATAAATTGTTCATAACCAGTTACTGCATTTGACAGTTTTGGTACTTACTCATTATCGTTTCTTATCACTGACACATAGTGAAGCTTTCCATCGCTGTACTTGTCCCTGGATCGCAAGTTGACATTCGAGTTAGTAGTAGTTACAGTAACTGTTCCATCCTCCAGAGAAACATGTAACTCATCAGACTGCAGGAAGAAATATAGGGTATTACAACAATTCAAATAAAGGGAATCTATCAGCAAGTTTTTGATATGTAATTTGAGGATAGCTTGAGGTAGGGGCTGAGATACTGATTTCAGGGATGGGTCACTTTTTAGGCTCTGTGCTGTTCAATTGAATGAGTGAATTATCAGCAGAAATTGATTAGTGCCCAGACTATGGGGTACTTTGCATGTTGTGACATCGCTACTGCGATATCGTCGGGGTCAAATCGAAAGTGACGCACATCTGGCGCCGGTACTGACGTTGCAACGTGTAAAGCCTAGATGCGCCGATAAACGATCGCAAAAGCGTAAAAAATCGGTGATCTGTGTAGCGTCGGTCATTTTCATAATGTCGCACCAATAGGAGATACGATGTTGTTCCTCGTTCCTGCGGCAGCACACATCGCTGTGTGTGAAGCCGCAGGAGCGAGGAACATCTCCTTACCTGTCTCCACCGGCAATGCAGAAGGAAGGAGGTGGGCGGGATGTTTACGTCCCGCTCATCTCCGCCCCTCCGCTTCTATTGGCCGCCTGCCGTGTGACGTCGCTGTGACGCCGCACGACCCGCCCCCTTAGGAAGGAGGCGGGTCGCCGGCCAGAGCGACGTCGCAGGGCAGGTAAGTGCGTGTGAAGCTGCAATAGCGATAATGTTCGCTACGGCGGCTATCACAAGATATCGCATGTGCGACAGGGGCAGGTACTATTGCGCTCGGCATCGATAGCCGATGCTAGCGATGTTGCAACGTGTAAAGTACCCCTAAGTCTCGCGTGCCTGCTAGACCAACCACGCTCCCAGCATTCATTAGCAACTCAACGTCACTAAACAATGTACACAGAAAGCTGTGGTGTCTGTGGGGTTAGCTTTCTGAACTCTGCTACACGGTACATCTAAGAACTCTGATTGTGTCACACGTGCTGCACTCAGAAAACTAAGTGATACATTCTAGGAATCAGGGTCTCTTTCCCTACTTTATGCTGCTCTCAGATGAAGCAGGAAAACCCTGGTGACTAATAAATACATTGGGCCCGATTCATCAAGACAGGAGGTCTTCACGCTGGTCTTGATGAAGGGGCGTGATGGAGTCAGACACTCCTGATTCATGAAGTCAGGTACTGCAGTGAGACTTTGTGGAGTAGGGAACACCACAAATGGTTAAAAGAGCAGTGCCATCCAGCTGAGCCATCAAACCCTTGAGATTAGTCTCCAATAGTTGTTTCAATCCATTACCGTTAAGCGGCTTTACACACAGCGACATCGCTAGCAATGTCCCTGGTGAAAGCACCCACCCCCGTCGGTTGTGCGTCACGGGCAAATCGCTGCCTGTGGCACACAACATCGCTTTCACCCGTCACACATACTTACCTGCTTAGCGACGTCGCTGTGGTCGGCGAACTGCCTCCTTTCTAAGGGGGGCAGTTCGTTCAGCGTCACAGCGGCGTCACTAAGCGGCCACCCAATAGAAGCGGAGGGGCGGAGATGAGCGGGCGGAACATCCCTCCCACCTCCTTCCTTCCTCATTGCGGGCGGCCGCAGGTACGGTGATGTTCCTCGTTCCTGCGGTGTCACAAATAGCAATGTGTGCTGCCGCAGGAATGACGAACAACCTGCGTCCTGCAACAGCAACGATAATCGGGATTACAATGACTGGTCAACGATCAATGATTAGGTGAGTAATTGTGACACACATCCAGCCTCGTTAGCGACGTTGTTGCGTGTGAAACATACGAACGACCGTTAACGAGGCCGGATGTGCGTCACAAATTCCGTGACGCCAATGACATCTCATTAGCGATGTCGTTGCCTGTGTCGTTGCGTGTAAAGCCCGCTTTAATCTCAATGATAAAAACATATATAATTTGTTCATAAAAAAGGTTGATAATAAGGGAACCCAGGAAGAGCTAAATTATGAATGTGATGGTGGACCTTGTGAGTGGGGACCAGTAGATATTGATGGTAAGTCACCAGGATGTCCACATGCTGAAAAAAACAGAAGTGAAAGACTACCTCCTCGTAGACATTTTAGTTTGTCTGTTACCAGCATTTTCTAGTAAATTATTGATTGCTGAATCCTATACTGTATGTATCATGGCAGCTAATTGCCTATTGTAGTAAAGCCACTGCCACTCCTATGTTACCACCACTGTGAGCATTCCCTCAATGTGCATGTAGTTATACTAATATTGCTTAAAAGTGGATAAATAAGGTTAAAACCTGTACCAGCCATGAAGAACAAACCTGGGTATTGTGGTTTAACAGCATAGCATCCATCTGAGGAGTCTGGAAGCCAAAAGATGCCTGGAAGTCCCCAGGGAAGGAGAAGCCATCTGGCTTCAGGCCCAAAGTTCCTCCATTAGAGAATTCTGCAGAACGGACAGTCTGAAACAAAAAGGGAAAATGTATCTTCATCAAGACATCTTTGGAAAAATGTCACCAATGTCACATATCAATAGCAATAGGAGACCACAGAATTATTTACTCCTAAAAGGAGCAGCTCAACTAAAACATAAAAAGAGTCCATCATACTGCTTCATGAGTGTTATTAAAGCACTATACTGTTGAAACATAGCATACTATTTATATAAATGTAAGTGAAATTTTGAATGCTTCACATTAATTATTTTATACTGATTTACAGGCTGTATATTGTCCAGAACTTAATTTAGAATTCTGCAGCCTTCAGAGCTGAAATCTCCCTGCATTTCTTTCGGTCTACACAGAGCTGGCTTTTGCATTAAAAAATACAGGTATCCTAAACTAGTAACTGTATTAAAAAAGGTATTTTTATGAATTGATCACCACAGGCCTGTACCCCAAAACAGGATACTGCGGTCAATTTCCCTAAGGGCTTGTGCGCGACCGATTTTCTTGTACGAGTGTTATCTATTGTTTTCATAGATAGTACTCGTACTTATGATATACTATGGGACTGCGCACATGTTCAGTTTTTTTGTTCAGACTGAGTGGTCGACTGAAAAAAATCAGAGACATCTCCGATTTTGATCCAAGTGTCAGATTAAAATTGGCAATGCAAGTCTATTGTCCGTGAAAAACAAAAAATTGTCCCGCACTCGGAGTCCAATCTGATTTTCACGGATTGAACGGATTGACAGAATGAAGAAGGTGGAAATACTTTTTTTGTTTTTAGTTTTTTTGCTCTCCACGGAGAAAATCTGATGCCAATTTGATCAGTCTGATCAAAATAACTGGACCGTTTGTCTTGGATGTGGAGAAAACGGTCTTGTGACCCTACCCTTAAGTGAGGTTATAATTAGGGATGATGGAATACCTCAAATATTCAGCTTCGCGAATATCCGACGAATAGGTCGCCGCTATGCGAATATTCGATGCACAATGTAAGTCTATGGGAAGCCCGAATAGTTGTTATTCAGGTTTCCCATAGACTTACATTGCTCATCGAATATTTGCGAATAGACCTATTCGGCATATATTCGCAAAGCCGAATATTTGAGGTATTCAATAATCCCTAGTTATAATACATAAATAGTTGAAATCTGACAAAAAGGAGCCCTACTTAGAGAGCTTATCTCCTTTGTGGATTATGAAGTGGTAGCCAACAAGGGACACCCGCCATAACCCCTAGTAGGCCATATGTACAGGGGGCATCTGCATAAGCCAACCCCTTTATCTAACTTTATAAAACAGTTCTTAAAATGACGGTCTCACTTACGCTCCATTCACTGTAACACCTCCTGCTGACTCCGTAGGTTTCTTTAAATGAGGCGGCGCTCACAGGGGTCCTTACATTTTTAACACATCCTCGGAAAGGTGGAGTTTTTATGTTAAACCTGTGTAAAGTAGGCATGAAATATATTCAGTGCTATAGATATATTAATGAACTATGGACACTACTGTGGATAACAGGGCTTCATTGACTCACTTTTCTCTAAATTCTGTGGGGGCTCCTCCCAAATAGTATGTGCCCGTAGTAAATACATCCACATTGGGAGCACTTAGGACCTCCTGACCTTGAAGCACACGTATGACTTTATCGCTGGGTGCGAGCAGCACCTGAATCTGTGAAAGCAATGAAAAAGCCAATTATTTATAACAGCATGGCTGCAAATTATATAGTATATTATACCATAATACGCTGTTTGAAAGCCAATGACAGAATAAAGGAAGTAGTATAGCAAGTGATATACCAAGCTTTGCACTATGGTGCTGGTGACGGCTAGATTTAGTACAGAGTCAGTAGTAGAAACTTAACGAGCAGAGGCAGAATGGACTGCGGAGGTAAAAAAAGAAGGAAAAAAGGAAAATATGGTTTGATAAGTGAAGCTAAAAAAAGAAATACATATAGACACAGTGTGTGACTACTTACACGGACTTCTGCTCCGGTGTTTACACGCTTAAATGTGGGATTTTTCATTTGCTGCTCTGGGTTAGAATTTATTTTGTATTTAAGGACAAGGAGGCCGTCCTCAATTTCAATACTGATGTAACTATCCTGTATTTAAAACACAACGTTAAAATGACCCTTATGAAAGTCACCATATACAGTGTATACATTGTATATGTGAGTATTATACATCTGTATGTAAACTGAACTCACACATTGCTTTACGTTATGCTGAATCTATTTTGGATAGCTAAATACCTCTTTTTCGGAAAAAAACAGCAAGCCGACATCTGAGGTGGTCTGGATGATTTGCTCAAAGCGCAGAAATTTGATGTTGGGCACGTTGTATGATATGCTGGCATAGCCAATACCTTCAAAGAAACTTTGCTCTGATTCTTCTTTAAATCTATGGCAGTAAAAAGTCCCTCAGTTAAGCAATCAAGTGAAAGATAAAATACGAAATTATGTGCATGTGAAATAACTATTTCACATGCAAAAATAACTACGATAACATAACCAAAGTGGGCCAACGGTGGTTGATCACCGACTTTACTTCTAGAGGACAAGGACACCAACATCGGTACAGAGGAGCGTCAAGGGATCGGACAGTGAGTATAGACAACGCTGGGCCCATTGTTAAATTAAAAAGAGAGATGGACAACCTCTTTAAAATCTATCAGGCTTCAATTGTTGTGTCATGTTTTTGTTAACTTGAATGTTGCCACATGGCTAAATTATTAGTTACAGAATGACCAGCACAACATTGATATTTTTAACAAGTATGGCCAAACGTTGTTACCATTAGCCCCAAATGGACCAACAACATGTATTGTGTATACACACGTTTCGTACTGTGAGTTGTTGCAGATTTTAACCCCATCAGCCCCCGGGGCACTTTCCGTTTTTGTTTTTTGCTCCCCTTCTTCCGAGAGCCGTAACTTTTTTTTTTTTCGGCAATCTTGCCATATGAGGGCTTGTTTTTTGCGGGACAAGTTGTACTTTTAAATAAAACCATACGTTTTACCATATGGTGTACTGGAAAAAAGCAAAAAAATTCCAAGTGTGGAAAAACTGCAAAAAAAGTGTGATGGCACAATAGTTTTTGGGATGTTTTATTCACGGTGTTCACTGTATGGTAAAACTGATGTGTGGGTATGATGCCTGAGGTCGGTACGAGTTTGTAGACACCAAACATGTATAGGTTTACTTGTATCTAAGGGGTTAAAAAAAATTCACAAGCTTGTCCAATAAAAGTGGCATACGTTTTGCGCCATTTTCCAAAACCCGTAGCGTTCTCATTTTTTGGGATCTATCGCTCACTGATGGCTTATTTTTTGCGTCTCGAGCTGACGTTTCTAGTGGTACCATTTTTGCGCAGATGCTACGTTTTGATTGCCTGTTATTGCATTTTGCGTAAAACATGCGACGACCAAAAAACGTAATTTTTGCGTTTGGAATTTTTTTGCCACTACGCCGTTTGCCAATCAGATTAATTGATTTTATATTTTGATAGATCGGGCATTTCTGAACGCGGCGATACCAACTATGTGTATATTTATTTTTTTTTAACCCTTTAATTTTCAATGGGGTCAAAGGGGGGTGATTTGAACATTTAGGGGATTTTTTTAAACTTTTTTTTACTTTTTTTTTTATTTTACTAGTCCCCCTAGGGGGCTATAGCGATCAGCAATCCGATCACTCTGCACTATCTGCTGATCACAGCTATACAGCTGTAAACAGCGGATACGGTCACTTCCTGCTTCACTGGCCTCCCGGCCGAGTGAAAACTAAAGTGAAACGTCATAGCTGCAGGCGTCATCACATGACCCTGTGCTACCATGGCAACCACCGAAAGTCACGTGATCACTCACGTGACTTCCGGTGGGGGCGGCGGTAAGTAAAAATCGTGACCGCCCGTATATACATCTCGCTGCCAGACTTTGGCAGCGAGATGTAAGGGGTTAATGTTAAGGGTGGAATGCGATTCTACTCGTAACATGCAGGCACACATGTCAGCTGTTGAAAACAGCTGATATGTGCGCCGATCGCCGCATCCTGCCCGCGGCAGGGGGCGGGGCTTAGCGGCACACGCTTCATGACGGAAGGATCTGTCAGAGGTCGTTAAGGGGTTAAGAGTGTAATCCGCAAAGATCTGTAGTGATTCCACACGTCTGTACTCACCCTGGAAGGGGTTGTCTACTTTGCACAATTCCAAGGTTACACAATGATCAACTGATATCTGCTGTGACCACAATGATCCACTGAGGAAAGGCTGCCCAAACTAATCCACCTGTCCCCCCACTACTCCCTGACCTCTCCTCTCTGCCAATCTCTCACTGGCTTCCCATTGCCTAACGACGCCAGTTCAAAACCCTAACCAGGACATACAAAGCCATCCACAACCTGTCTCCTCCATACATCTGTGACCTAGTCTCCCAGTACCTACCTGCATGTAACCTCCGATCCTCACAAGATCTCCTTCTCAACTCCCCTCTCACCTTCTCTTCCCACCATCGCATCGAAGATTTCTCCCGTGGCTCCCCCATACTCAGGAATACTCTACCACAACATATCAGACTTTCGCCTATCTTGAAAAGCGTCAAAAGGAACCTGAAGACCCACCTCTTCTGACAAGCCTACAACCTGCCATAACCCTCAGTCCGCTATAGCGTTGCATGACCGACTCTACCGCCACATACGGTATCCTCACCCATCCCCTGTAGACTGTGAGCCCTCGCGGGCAGGGCCCTCTCTCCTCCTGTACCGGTCTATGCCTTGTACTGTTTATGATTATTGTATTTGTCTCTATTATGTATAACTCTTTTCACATGTAAAAACACCATGGAATAAATGGTGCTATAATAAATAATAATAATAATAATAAAAAAAAAAACAAAAAGGCAACAGCAAGTGTTCATCTATGCACTATTGTGGGAGAAATGAAGCACTACACAGCTTGTGATCACATCCAGATGTACTGCCTGGCCGTGCTCCGTCCCCCATTGATCCCCCTTTATTAGCTCAGGATTCCCTAATAGGATTTTTAGACCCCTGACAAACACTTTTAGGCCTGTGCCACACATCCGTGCTGCCGGCACGTGTTTGTCATTTTTTACACGTACCGGCGGCACGGAGACACTTTAACCAATGCTACCCTATGGTAGCAGGCACACACACGTAAAACCACACGGAACGTGTGTCCGTGTGCGTTTGTACGTGTGTGCGATTTTCAAAGCGCTGACATGTCAGTGTTTTCTCCGGCAGCACGGGTGTTACACGGCCCGCACCCGTACCACACGGGTGTAGTGTGGATGCGGTCCCGTGTGACACGCGCCGGAGAAAACACACATGTCAGTGAAAAAAAAAAAAAACATTAACTCACCTTCTCCAGCCCTCCTGTCTCTGCCGCTGCTGCCTCTTGCTGCCGACCGCCGCTCATTATTCTCATTGAATATTCACTTCACTGCCTGGCAGCAGCAGCAGCGGGGAGACGGGAGAGCTGGAGCCGAAGATCAGCACCACGGACAGCAGCGCGGACATCAGGAAGGACCAGGTGAGTATAATAATTACTGATTCTACGTGTGCTATCGCGGATAGCACACGTAGAACACACGTGTCACGCACGTACCAGAGACACGTACTTACCTGCACACAACACGCAGGGAAAATACGTGTCTCTCGGCACGTGCGTGAAATTCACGTGAGTGTGGCAGAGGCCTTACACACATACCTTTTGCAAGGTTCAACCGCAACTGTGTCAATGTTGAATGTCTGTCGGAAATTGTACAAGCTGATTGCATTTTGGTTCATGTCATCGAGTTCAATGCAGCCTTGGTATTTTGGAAAATTCAATCTGGGTGGAGGCTTTTAATAAGAAAAGAAAAAACAGTATTAAGAAGGAGAACGCTATGTATTTATTCATTGGAGATGTACCTAACAGACTGGATATGCGATTGTGCGATTTTCCTCTTTCACGCATATTAAGCTAAGTTACAGGACAAATTCAATCACAAGTATGGTATGTATATAGAGATTATTATGACACAATCTTATTACTAATCATAAACTGCAGTGTAATTCAAGTCGGCAATATACAGCGGGTGAAATAGGTATCGATCATGTCACCAATTTTTAAAGTAAATATATTTCTAAAGGTAATATTGTCATGAATTTCTCACCAGATGTCGATAACAGCCAAAGAAGTTAAACCGTAGATGTCCATAAATTTAGTGATGTGTACGAAATGACACAGGGAAATGACACTTCAGGAAAGAGAGGTGCAGCAGCGTGATAACATCATCACACTGCTGCTGGGGCAAAGGTGACTTCAGCTCCAGTAAGCGTTCCATGGAGGAGGTGAAGATTAAATGTATAATCATTTTAGATGAGGGGAGGTTTGGTGTTACTGCCAAGGCACACACATTATGGGGGGGCATTGTGAAAGGGGGTACAGTATAGTGATGACCAGTGGGGTGGAGGGGGATATTTGTCACGCTCCCCGGGTCCTCTGCTCCGCTTCCCGGCTCACCTGCCACGCTCCCCGCTCTCCAGCCTCCATCGCCCGCGCTTCCCAGGCCTCCTGGTCCCCGCTCCCGGCGCCCGTCGGCTTCCCAGCCCCAGCCCGGCTCTGCTGCGTCCTCCTCTCAGCTTCCTGCCCTGGCTTCTGGCACCCGGGCCGCGCGCACGCGCATTAGGGCGCGCGCGCGGTCACTGACCCTTTCTTAAAGGGCCAGTGTCCACTGACAGGAAATGAAGCACACAGGTACGGGGTATAAAGGGGTGCAATGTCCAAGGGGGCGGGGCCTGATCTTCGTGTTTCCCAAGCTAGGAGTCAGGTCTCCTTGTGTTCCTGTGAGATACTTACCTCTCTCTCTTCTAGAGCCGATCCTGCATTGCCATCCGGTCCTGCCGTATCCCGAACCCCGAACGCTGCCTATCTGCCATCCTGACAGTCCGCACCATCTCTGTTCCCTGCGGTGACCCGTCATCTCGCTCCAACGGTTCCGGACCCCGCCTGACATCATCCTGGCTTCCGAACCTGAGCTCCGTCACCCGGACCACCATCAGTGACCCCGTGGTTCCAGGGACTTCTCCATTGTGCTCTTGTGCGCGGACTGTTCTGCTACCTATAGTGCTCCGGCTACCGGACTCCTTTCCTCATCGGGGAGTTCGGCCCAGTGGATCCACCTCCCGGGTCTGCCCATCCACCTGGCCCTGACAGTAAGATCAGGCCATGGATCCCGCCGAAGCACTAGCGGCCTTGCATGAGGAACTCCAACGCCAGCGTGAAGTCCAGACCCGCATGCTGAACTTTATGACTTCCGTGGACGCCCGCTTGAACACGCTACAAGCATCGATCACATCTTCAGCACCTCCGGCCTCCACTAGTCAATCCACGGCTCCCGCTCCCGTGGCAGCCTCCTCGGATGCTTCCAGACTTCGTTTGGCCGCACCACCCCGGTACGCCGGAGATCCCAAGACCTGCAGGGGATTCATAAACCAATGCTCCCTCCATTTCACGCAGCTGCCGCATTTGTTTGCCTCCGACCAAGCCAAGGTCGCCTTCATAATGTCTCACCTAGAGGGCGAGGCACTGGCGTGGATGAACCCCTTGTGGGAGAAGGAGGACCCTATGACCAAGAACCTCCAGGAGTTCCTGCAGGCTTTTCGCAGCACCTTTGACGAGCCCGGACGCGCCTCCGCGTCTGCTTCATCTCTTCTCCGGTTACGTCAGGGAACTCTGACGGTGGGTCAATACGCCATCCGTTTCCGCACCTTGGCTTCGGAACTCGGGTGGAATAACGAGGTCCTAACCGCCGCCTTCTGGGAAGGACTCTCGGGTCGAATCAAAGATGAGCTGGCTGGTCGTGACGTACCGTCCACCCTGGACGCCCTGATTACCCTAGCGACTCGAGTGGACATTCGCTTTCAGGAGCGGTCCAAAGAGGTGTCCCGTGAGAGACGCCCGGTACGGCATTCCTCTCCTCCGCAGAAGTCCGCCGTTCTCCAGTCAACGGCATCTGGTGTCTCCGTCCATGAGCCCATGCAGGTCGACCGTGTGCGACAGTCTGAACAACGTCGAGCAGAGCGGCTCGCCAAGGGTCTCTGCTTCTACTGCGGAGAGGGCACACACCTGCTACGCTCCTGTCCAGAGAGGTCGGGAAACTCCAAAGCCTAGGGTTGGTAGGAGAGGCCACCCTAGGTGCTGGGACTCTCTCAGACCCGGTTACATGGACTGTGCAAGTGACAACGGGAGAGACGCGGTTCACGGCTGAGGCGTACCTCGATTCTGGGGCAGCAGGCAATTTCATCCAGCAGGCCACGGTGGACAAGTACCAGGTGCCTGTTACTCCACTCGACAAACCCCTCGTGATTGCCTCTGTGGATGGGAGACCCCTCTCTGACACCATCTCCTGGATCACCAGGCCGGTTGAATTGCGTATCGGTGCTCTGCACACCGAGAACATCGCTCTCTACGTCCTCCCACACATGTCACATCAAATCCTGCTGGGCCTTCCTTGGTTACGGACACACGACCCTTCAGTCAGCTGGGGCACTGGTGAAATCACTCGATGGGGCTCTTCTTGCCATGAGAACTGTCTGAAGACCATACAACCCATCCGGCGACCTCCAGTTCCAGAGTCCCTACCGGGACTACCCTCAGACTATTGGTCCTTCGCGGACGTCTTTGATAAGAAGGAGTCAGAGGTACTTCCGCCACATCGTCCTTACGATTGTGCCATTGACCTGCTCCCGGGAACTACACCACCTCGAGGACGGATATATCCACTGTCTCCAGCCGAAACAAGGGCCATGTCTTCTTACATCACAGAGAGCCTGGCAAGGGGATTCATTCGGAGATCCTCCTCTCCTGCTGGAGCAGGCTTCTTCTTCGTAAAGAAGAAAGAGGGCGACTTACGCCCATGCATAGACTACCGGGGATTGAACCAAATCACCGTAAAAACAAGTATCCCCTGCCGCTCATCCCCGAATTGTTTGATCGGCTCAGAGGAGCTCGCGTGTTCACCAAGTTGGATCTTCGGGGTGCCTACAACCTGGTCCGTATCCGCTCGGGGGACGAATGGAAGACCGCGTTTAACACTCGCGATGGGCACTATGAATACTGCGTGATGCCCTTCGGCCTGTGTAACGCACCAGCAGTCTTCCAAGAATTAGTGAACGACGTCTTCCGGGACCTTCTCTACGTCTGTGTGGTGGTATATCTGGATAACATCCTTGTCTTCTCTCCGGACCTTCAGACCCACCGAGAGAACGTGCAACTGGTTCTACAAAGACTGAGAGAGAATCGTCTGTACGCCAAGTACGAGAAGTGTGTCTTCGAACAGTCTTCTCTCCCCTTCCTGGGTTACCTCATCACCGATACCGGACTGCAGATGGATCCAAAGAAGGTCTCTTCCATTCTCAACTGGCCTCCTTCTTCTGGACTGAAGGCAATCCAACGCTTTCTGGGATTCGCCAACTATTACCGCCAGTTCATCCCTCATTTCTCTGCTCTGACTGCTCCTCTCTCCGCCTTGACCAAGAAGGGGGCTAATCCAAAGGACTGGTCACCTGCGGCCGACGCCGCGTTTGGCTCCCTAAAGCGGGCCTTTGCCTCCTCTCCTGTACTCCACCGTCCGGAGTTAAACCGCCAGTTCACCTTGGAGGTGGATGCCTCCTCCTCGGGAGCCGGAGCAGTGCTCATGCAGAAGTCCTCCTCCGGGAAGATGGTGACTTGCGGTTTCTTCTCCAAGAGCTTCTCAGCGCCTGAACGCAATTACACCATCGGTGACCAAGAACTATTGGCAGTCAAACTGGCTCTGGAGGAATGGCGTTATCTTCTGGAAGGAGCAGTGTACCCCGTTATAATTTACACGGACCACAAGAACCTGGAATACCTGCGGTCTGCTCAGCGACTGAACCCACGGCAAGCCAGGTGGTCCTTATTCTTTGCCCGGTTCGATTTCCAGCTCCATTTCCGACCCGCGAACAAGAACGTACGCGCTGATGCCTTGTCTAGGTCTTTCATGCCCATGGAGCAGGAAGAGGAGACATCCCAACCCATCATCTGTCCAAGTAAGATTATTCCGGTGGCTCCTGTCACCCTGGCCCAGATACCGCCCGGGAAGACCTATGTCTCTGAGACTGACAGGCAAAAAGTGTTACACTGGGGCCATGCCTCGAAAACAGCCAGTCATGCTGGCCAGAAAAGAACTTGGAGTGTGATTGTACGTCATTATTGGTGGCCATCCCTTCGCACGGACGTCGCCTCTTTTGTCTCTGCCTGCTCCTCTTGTGCCAGGAACTAGACGCCCAAACACCTGCCATATGGTCGTCTTCTGCCTCTGCCTATACCCTCAGTTCCCTGGCAACACATTGCGATGGACTTTATTACGGACTTGCCATTGTCCTCCGGACACACAGTCATATGGGTCGTGGTGGATCGGTTCTCGAAAATGGCCCATTTCGTCCCTATGGCTGGACTGCCCTCTGCCCAGGAACTCGCGGACGCCTATATACATCACATCTTCCGCTTGCATGGCTTTCCATCACACATTGTGTCCGACAGAGGAACTCAGTTTACCTCCCGCTTCTGGAGGGCTCTCTGTAAACATCTGGGAGTAACCCTGGACTTTTCTTCAGCCTACCATCCTCAGTCGAACGGCCAAGTGGAACGGGTCAATCAGATTTTGACCTCTTTCTTACGTCACTACGTCAACGCCCATCATGACGATTGGTTCACGCTTCTTCCTTGGGCTGAATTCTCCCATAATCACCACGTCAGTGAGTCCTCCTCCAGTTCTCCCTTCCATGTCGTCTACGGACTTCAGCCTTCGGTCCCATTGCCTGTATCCTCTTCCTCGGATGTCCCTGCTGCCGATGCGGTAGTCCGTGACTTTACAACCATTTGGGACTCAGTTAAGGCGTCCCTTGCACGTGCATCCCTGCGGATGAAGAGACACGCAGACAAGAGACGTCTGGATCCTCCGTGTTTCTCCCCCGGAGATCTCGTCTGGCTTGCTTCCAAGTACGTCCGATTGAAGTTACCATCTTACAAGCTGGGTCCTCGCTACATCGGACCGTTTAAAGTCCTCGGCAAGATCAATGAGGTCTCCTACAAACTGCAGCTCCCGGCCACGATGAGGATACCCAACTCCTTCCACGTCTCTCTGCTCAAGCCGGTTGTCCTTGGTCCCTTCTCCGCTGCTGCCAGTCCGGCTCCTCCTCCTATTGCTGATGACGACATCTATGCGGTAAGGGATATCGTGGCCATGAAGACCGTACGGGGTCGACAGTTCTTCCTGGTGGACTGGGCTGGGTATGGTCCTGAGGATAGGTCCTGGGAGCCCAGAGAGAATGTGGGTACTCCTCTGATCCGTGCCTTCCTGTCCCGGTTGCGGGGAGGGGGGCGTGGGGGGGGGGGGGGGTACTGTCACGCTCCCCGGGTCCTCTGCTCCGCTTCCCGGCTCACCTGCCACGCTCCCCGCTCTCCAGCCTCCATCGCCCGCGCTTCCCAGGCCTCCTGGTCCCCGCTCCCGGCGCCCGTCGGCTTCCCAGCCCCAGTCCGGCTCTGCTGCGTCCTCCTCTCAGCTTCCTGCCCTGGCTTCTGGCACCCGGGCCGCGCGCATGCGCATTAGGGCGCGCGCGCGGTCACTGACCCTTTCTTAAAGGGCCAGTGTCCACTGACAGGAAATGAAGCACACAGGTACGGGGTATAAAGGGGTGCAATGTCCAAGGGGGCGGGGCCTGATCTTCGTGTTTCCCAAGCTAGGAGTCAGGTCTCCTTGTGTTCCTGTGAGATACTTACCTCTCTCTCTTCTAGAGCCGATCCTGCATTGCCATCCGGTCCTGCCGTATCCCGAACCCCGAACGCTGCCTATCTGCCATCCTGACAGTCCGCACCATCTCTGTTCCCTGCGGTGACCCGTCATCTCGCTCCAACGGTTCCGGACCCCGCCTGACATCATCCCGGCTTCCGAACCTGAGCTCCGTCACCCGGACCACCATCAGTGACCCCGTGGTTCCAGGGACTTCTCCATTGTGCTCTTGTGCGCGGACTGTTCTGCTACCTATAGTGCTCCGGCTACCGGACTCCTTTCCTCATCGGGGAGTTCGGCCCAGTGGATCCACCTCCCGGGTCTGCCCATCCACCTGGCCCTAACAATATTATAGAAAGGGGTAGTGATATTTTGGAGTGTGGGTGTGTGTGTGGGGTGGTGGTATTATGGAGTGGCTCAGTGTGGGGGGGGGCAGTATGGCTAAGGGTAGTGTGGTGGTATTATAGGGAGGGGCAGTGTGGGGTGGTATTATGGAGAGGAGCACTGTATGTGTGTGGGGAATATTATGAAGAGGGGCATTATGGGAGGGGCAGTGTGTGGAGGGGGTTATGGAAATGGTCAGTGTGGAGGAAGCATATTAAACAGAGGGGAAGTGTTTCAGGGGGTATATTATGTAGATGGACAGTGTAGTGGGATAATATGTAGAAGGGCAGTGTGGGAGGACAATATGGAGAAGGGCAGTGCAATTGTGAAACTATGTAATAAATATATACTGTAATTCATAATTATAAATGTCAACACAAGAAATCTAGATGTGTCTTATCAAAGCACTACATTTTGGCAAAGTGGAAAATTCAGTTATGGAATTCAATTCTCTGTGCAAATGGGGCTGATAGATTTACAAGCTCCATCTTTAAGAGGTTCTGAGTCAAAGGGGGTTGACTGGAGAAAGGCTGCTTATAACATGCAGTAAATGTATGCATGAGATTACTAAGGAATGCTACTTACTAAACAATGTCTTGTAGTATAGAGAATAAAACTAAACTGTTCCTTACATTTTCCCTAAATATCTGCTTAAAGCACAGAAAAAGATTTTTCACTGTAATAATAAATGAAAAAACACATGTAGCTGGTTGTAGAAACTCACAGTGAAGTCATCTGGGTATCCTCCAACATAAAACACAACATCGTCAGCATTCAGATTGAGCAGAGTGTTTCTCTGGGTTTCAGCTGTATATGTTCGGGTTGGATCTGGTTTGTTGGATGTGAATGACTTTGTGTAATTCAGAGTAACATATTGGTAGATCCTGAAATAAGACAAGGAGGATGCATGTCTATAATGTATTCTTATGTTTTACCATTACATCAGGTCAAGCATATAACTGATTCTATAAATAAGAATATTAGCATGTATCAGGTAAAAATTTGAAGGTCATAATTCATTAAAGAGGACCAACCACCAAGATTTTAGTATATAAACTAAACCCAGTGTTATACTGGCGCTATCATGGGGATTCTAAACCTACCTTTAGTTGTGACATTGGATGCATACTTTCTGAAACATAGGCAAGTACAGTTTGTGAAATGCAGAGTTCTTTGATTGATAGCAGCTACAGAATATCTAATAGGTGGGTTTGATTTTGCTAGTTATTCACAGCCTTGTCTGCCTGCCTGTTTTTCCTCCCCCTGTCTCTGTTATTACAGGGTGAGGAAGGACAGGGGGAGGAAGGACAGGCAGGCAGACAGGGGCGGGAATAAATAGCTAAACCCGACTCACCTATTACATATTCCATTGCACCTCTCATCAGATAAGAGCGCATTTCACAAACTTTACGTGCCTATATTTCAGAAACTATACATCTGATCTCACAGCTAAAGTTATGTATAGAATCAGCATGATAGTGCCAGTATAGCACTGGCTTTAGTTTATATACAAAAATCCTGGTGGGTGGTCCTCTTTAAGACCGGCATTTTGCACATCAGTCTTCATGAGGGGTGTGGAGAAGTAAGATGAGGCAAATTCAGTAAGAGGCCCACACTACTAGATATACTTTTTTTTTAGTATACGATTGGATTGGGGTTTTGTTAACTGATATCGGTTCAACTTTATATAATTCAATAAAAACTGGAGTTATAAAAAATAAAAGAAATGTCGGCCCCCAAACTTCACCCACGTTGGTAAAGTTGACTGAAAGTGTATGAAAAAAGTAAAAAGTCTCAAAATATTAGCCTTGCTCAATAATTTTGTGCCTTTTTAGAGTGTTTTACGAAACTGCCATAAATACTTTGATGAATCGGGGCCCATGTTTTACTTCCAGGTTGTACATGTCTGCTGTAAAGCAGAGACATCTGTCCACCGGAGCCAACGTCAGTCTCATTAAACTTTAGACATTTCTCCATTCCCATACGCACCTTTCTAGAACAACTCTGTCCAGTATAGCCTCTTCTGATTTACTGGATGAAACAAATGGGTCCACGTTGATTTCACCCACACTGCCTCCAAGATTATACACACACATGAGTCGGCCATCTTCAACACCTACGCCAATGTAATCCTTGGAAGTCTGTAAAGAGAGATGGCTGGTCGTATTCTTATACTATGTACTTATCTTGTGTACTGCAGCCCACCACTAATAACTCTTGGAAACCATTTTGCTTTGTTTGGGAAATTTTTAAATAAATGGTGTAAAATGAATTTTATTGTGTAGAAAGAGCTGATATTTTAGCATTAGTATCGCACTTACATCTTTATTGCCCAGGTACATCACAAACATATTTGCCGACAGCTGACGTTTCCTGCGATCTCCTCGACTTTGCGGTCTTTGAAGGAAGAATGAAAGTGAAGTGTAGGCCTTTAAGTCTTCTAGATTGCTTGGGGGTCGTACTTCAACTCCAGAATTGCCATCAAACCTCATTGGTACAACAACCTATAAAGAGATAATCACATTGAAATGGAACTGGAGACAATGCTCTAGGTGGGTTCTAGAGAGCCACATAAATACAATTCTCCTGCCCACATGTATATGATTATTGGGGCAGCCATCTTGCCCTAGCTACCGTACCGCACTGTTGACAGCAGTCAGAGATATGCTTTACAGCAGCCACGTGGACTATAGAGGGAGTTTTACGTTACTGAGCAAAGAGGAAGAGGAGGTGAGCTGTGACATCACCTACATTATTGTCAGAGGTGCTTTCTGTGTTATCTAGCTCCAGCTTTATGATACAGGTATTACTTTTTATTATATTTCTGTAAATGATTATAATGAGATGAAGAAAAATGAAGTGTCCAACTATCATGTGGCTTCAAAGTCAAAAGTGAAAACTGCAAGATTTCAGGATTCATTGTTAAAATAGATAACATTGGATCTGTGACAAAATATCACCATGAATAAAGAAAAAAACATATTTAAAGAAGTGATGATACAGTCCCTTTAAAGGACTTGTCTACTGCTGGAAAAACCCACATTAATCATTTTAGAGCCCGAATTGACACAAAATGCTGGCTGCTCATCTCCCGCAGCAGCGCTGCTCCCAGTGAATGACATGACATGCTGTGTCACGGGCTGAATGCAACCAACAAATGGCCACTTTTCAGCTGCAGCCTTTACTATTTCATCAGAGCGGACATCCCTCAAGTGAATCACCTGGAAAAGCGTTGCCAGCATGTCCAGTAATGGACAATTCCTTTAAGAATCAAAGCTGAAAAGAAGTTACTCAAAGAAGTAGCGAGTCATATGTGGTTCTCATCCAGAAGATTTCTCCCAAAAATTCAGAATTATTAGGACTTTTGTTTATATATGAGTTCACTTTGACACGGCTATGAAAAATTAACTAATCTGAGGAAGACACAATGAAGAAAATGACAAAGGGCCCGATTCCTCAAAGCTTTCACGACAGAATTTTGGTGTGAAAACATTGAAAAGTCTGAATTAAAAATTGTGCCAAAATGTTGCCACTTTTGTCGTTTTTACGTCAGTTTCTCCCATCCTTGATGAAATGGGTGGAGTTGGGGCGCACCACACCACAGTTCGTCTAATCCATGGTGAGCTGTGGTGTTCTGTATGTCAGAAATCTCACTCCACTCTCTGACTGGAGTAAGATTTCTGGAATAACACATGGAGGCGCACGCCGCTCATCAGATACTCCAGATTCATGAAGGGGTGTGCACTTCTTCATGAATTGGGAGTATCTGACTCCCTCACACCCTCGTCATCAAGACTGAAGAGAAAATGATCTTGATGAGGGGGTGAAAATGAATTGGGGCCAAACAATGAAGAAATCTGCAGTTATAAGGCAGTAATGTGAGGATTAGCTGCAGCGCTGGTTAATGTTGCTCAGATCTCACCTTATTTGCCGCATCTCGGGCTTGCTGAATAAGCTCTCTTATACGACTCACACTCTCAGAGATATTTCCTAAAGGCACAAGACTATTGATCCGATTCATGGCATCAAATACATCGGGAAGGCTCCCGCTCAGTTTCAGCACTAGGTTTTAAAAGAAAATGAGAAATTAGAAAACAATTCAAACTTTTTTCACCTCACAATATTTTGTTTTTGCGCTCTTGTCTCTTGTTCCCCTTCTCCCAAGGGTAAGCATTTCTTTTGCAAGACAAGTTGTAGTTTTGAATGACGTTAATCATTTTGCTATCATGGAAAATGGAGAAACTATTCCAAGTTCGAGCAAATGTTGTAAAGCACCTGCACTTCAGCCATTGTGTTGTGGGATTTATTGTTACGATGTCCATTGTGCAGTACAAATGACCTGAGAACATCATTTTCCAGGTCAGTAAAATTACAGTGATACCGAACTTTTATTTCGGTGGGGAAAAAAAATCAGAAGTTTGAAAAAAAATTGTCTCTTGTACTCAGCACAAATAGGGTGCGGCCCCCCTCAGTGAGTCAGGCATTTCATCTTATGCTTCCTATGGCTGTGTATCCAGTTGGGACCCAGTCACTCTCTGCCCTTATTCACATTGATGTCTGTTGACACCTGGTGAGGTTTAATATTAGAGAGTCCAGGTACTATCCCGACTGGGAACACCTTGTCGCGGTGGGATGGTTTTATGCTTTTTTGATCAAAAACAGTGTTTACTAAGTACCCTATGGTTATGTATATGCATTATGCTTTTATTTTAGTTACAGCAGTGTATATGTTCATATTATTTTCATCTTTGGTTCTCCTTTGTCCTATGGCCAGTGTGAACATGAGCATACAAGCTGCATACTCATACTTCGGCTCACTTTTTTGTTTTTTTTAAAAAAAATGTTTGTGGCCTGCCATTTTCTGAGACCCCTAACTTAAAAATTGTTATAAACTCTCACATTTGGGTACAAATCTCTCCCGAACAAAAAATAAAAATCAATACAGAAAATGTCTGGAGTACATTGATAAATCAGCTGTAAATGGCTGGAAAACCAAACTACGCACAATGGTAAAGATAAAAAACAAACAGGAGAACAAATAAAATAACACATATGTTATTAAAAAACACATAACTAATAAGGATTCGGTGTAATTAAAAAAATAAGCTTAAACCAGCACAGTGGTTAACACTGTATGGTGGCTCAGTGGTTAGCACTGTATGGTGGCTCAGTGGTTAGCACTGCAGTCTTGCAGCGCTGGGGTCCTGGGTTCAAATCTCACCAAGGACATCATCTGCAAGGAGTTTGTATGTTCTCCCATGTGTTTGGAAGGAAACCAGAGAACCTGTAGGAAACCCACACAAAGACATAATGAATAGGGATGATCCAATACCTCAAATATTCGGCATTGCGAATATTTGCCGAATAGGTCGCCACTATTCGCAAATATTCGATGCACAATGCAAGTCTATGGGAAACCCGAATAATAACTATTTGGAACTATTCGGGCTTCCCATAGACTTACATTGCGCATCGAATATTCGCATAGCGGCGACCTATTTGTCGGATTTTCGCGAAGCCGAATATTTGAGGCATTCGATCATCCCTAATAATGATGGGAAATATAAATTGTGAGCCCCAATGGGGACAGTGATGATGATGTCTGTAAAGTGCTATGGAATTAATGGTGCTATATAAGGGAGTAAAATAAAAAACACCAAAAACTAGACAAGCAGAATCCAGTAATGATGTGTGAATAAGATTTAAGCTGACCAATAAATGGAATAGCTGTCGGAAGAACAGATCCTCTATATGTCCTCCTGGCTCCATTAGATCCATGAACTTTCAGCCAAGCATTCCCGTGGTTTCAATAGGGTGAGCAGAGAAAGCTGCTGCTCATCAGTCGCTGCCCGATGGCTTATGTGGAGTACACAAGAGTTTGGTGTCTAAATTCAAAACCTCTGACCCTTACTGCCACCAAAAACATCTCTTGGGGGACAGCCAGGAGACCTCCCCACATATTAAATGACTGGAGGGTTCAGACGACTTATCAAATGTTAATGGCCATACCAGTAATGATTGTAAACCACTGGCACTGTGTGCACCTCTGATGATTTCTAATGGTATGTGGCCTCGATCAGGCATTCTGGAAGCAGCGTAATTTTTCTAGTGGAGACACTAGAGGAGTCTTGTGGGGGAGAATGCACTGTTCTTGCCCACAAACAGTGTCATATACAGGTGGGTATGGCATCTACTGTCTACACAGATGCAAGTGTAAAGAGTGGAGGATCTCCAGGGGTAAATCAGCCCCAATTCCAGCACATGGATGGCGCACACACACACACACACACACACACACACACTCTTCTCCAGGATAGCTGGTGAAACTCTGTAATGTGGGCAGCATCAAACAAGCAGTAATGAATAACAAAAAATAAATAAAAAAAAATAACATTAAATATATAGTACATAAAATTAGACACTAAAATAAAATATCATGGAGCCTAACAGATGGGATAAATGATTCAGTGCTAGCCAATTGCTTCCCAAACTGAATCAATACATCCGTATGATAACACATTTTGTCTTCTTGCTCACCAGAGTTACTTGCTTCCTTCAGAGCCTCATTGAAAATATCGTTCTGCGCCGTTCCCACTGTACCCTTAAGGTTTTCCACATCTTCTTTGATGGGCTTTAATTCCGTTTCGACCTTGTCAGTAATTCCATTTGCATTGGAAACTAATCCCTTAGCATTATTGATCATGTTCTCTATGTCATCTGAAAAGCAGGCAAGTGTTGGTAAATCGGCGGGAGGAGGTTAACATGACAGCAGGTTACAAGTGAGGAAGACACATGGAGAAGACGAGCTGCTCACCTCTCTTGATGTCGTTGATGCTGTTCTGCACAGACGTGAGGTCACCTGACAGCGTATTCTTCTTATCTGTGGCGTCCGTCAATCTGTCCTTTATATCTTCAAGTTGGGGGGTTACATCTGATATTAAAAAATGAATTTACAAAAAATGGTTAATAAGATAGGAATCAATCTGTTTTGCTCTTATGAGTGACATTAAGGCATTGATAGAGATCCAAGATGTAGAGATTGCTTCTCCTTTATGAGCATGAGCTTTACCTGTAAGTGCTTTTTGTGTTCTCTTGGCCTGATCCAGCAGGGCTTCTGAATCCTTCAGAGACTTCTTGGCTTTTCCAGGCAGGTCCTCACTTTGTACTTTCTAAAAAACATAAATAAGATTGTGTAAAATGGTTTAGGAAATGGTTACATAACAATGAATGACAAGTGATGAGATTCTGTCCTGTCTATCTAGACACCACCTGTCCCGGTCCAAAGGTCGGTTCTGACCACCACTGTATATCAGTCTTGTGTGCTGCTGTCCCCTGCTCTAGTGCGGCACATTATTTTATAGGACTAAGCATTGTAGCCACTCACAAAATGCTTACACAGCTAATGGAAGATGTCTTCCATCACCACAATGGGGCAGATATCAGATATGGACCAAGGCTTCACAGCAATGGGACATGCAACAATTATTCAGGTAAAACGCATGCAATAGTCCCCTTCATGTAGAACAGGCAGCCATCATATAACTCAGACTAGTTCTGCCACCTAGTGGTTATCTGCCAAAACGAATCCTGCAATACATTAGTTTCAATTAAACTACTATTAAACCCCAAAATGTAAACAATTATATCTATTTTCTTTGCCCAGGAGTGATAGGTTTACATAATCTATAAGTGATGATTGATCTGTGATGTAAAGGGCAATGTCCGTAAGACTTAAAGCACCACTCCAGCATGTTTTTTAATTTCATCACTGGAGTTGAGCTTTAAATCTAAGCCCCTGCCCCTACTGTTATACTCATCCTCTGGCGTCATCCATTATCAGCGTTGCTCTCGTCAGTCTTCTCCAGCTTGTGACCTGGCGGCAGCTGCAATGTCTCATGGAGTGTACCGGATGTCACAACTCAATACAGCTATGAGAGCCTCGTTCTGGCTCTCATAGACTTGCACTGAGAGTTTGTGACATAACTTTTGACTTCTATACAGTCAGAGGTTAGGGTCACAAGATGGCGCTGTGGGACCAGAGCGGCGTCAGAACAATGGTAAACACACTGAGTATGAGATCGGGGGCAGGAGATCAGTATAACTCATGTATCACAATAATAACTTCTCATCTTCAATAACAATTATGAATTTTCAAGAGTATACAGTGTACATCCACATTGTCCATACCGCATTATAAACAAAATTTCAAAACATAAACATATCAAAACGTTGATGAAACAAACTCATTGACCGACTCATGAGTATAATCAAGGAGAGGAGAAGAAAAAAAAGAGTCACGGAGCTTGTAAAGTGGCACTAGGAAAGCAAGGTCCAAATCCCTTAAGTTGGACCCGAGAAGCTGCTCAGAACCTCCAGTCCTCGGGGAGTCTAGCCAACCCCCCCAAACCTTTTCAAATTTTTGTGGACAGCCATTATTCTTAAGTGTTTGAAAGAAGAGGTGGTATTCACCAGCCTGATCCACATTGAGTGAGTGGGGGGGCGACTATCCATCCATCCAAGAATTATCCCCTTACACGCAAGAAACAGTTTTCTTCAGAAAAGTATTGTCATGCCATGACCATTCTTCTGCATTTAATACCCCAAATAGACACAATATAGGGTCCAGCGGGACCTCCAGGTCCAGAACTGTCGAGAGAAGCTGCAGCACATCCCTCCAATATGCCTTGATAAAATGACAGTCCCATATCATGTGCCAAAAATCTGCATTAGCCCTCCCACATCTCAAGCAGCAGTCACTCCGAGAGCCCCCCATCTTACTCAATCTTACAGGAGTAATATAGCTCTGATGAATAATGTACAATTGGATGAGTTTGTTATTAATAGCCAGAGATACAAGGGTATGAGATTCAACAATATCATCCAGCTCTGGTATGCTCAACCACCATTTGTCTAAAGCCCGCTTTACACGCTGCAATGTATCTTACAATGTGTCGGCGGGGTCACGTCGGACGTGACGCACATCTGGCATTGTAAGGTACATTGCAGTGTGTGACAGGTACGTGCGATTGCGATTGAACGTTAAACCGTTCATCGCACGCACATTGTACCTTTCTCTAGAATTGCACGTCAGGTTGTTCATCGTACCCGGGGTAGCGCACATCGCAGTGTGTGACACCCCGGGAACGATGAACTGATCTTACCTGGGTCCTGCGGCTCCCGGCCCACAATGCGGAAGGAAGGAGGTGGGCGGGATGTTTACGTCCCGCTCATCTCCGCCCCTCCGCTTCTATTGGCCGGCTGCCGCGAGACGTCGATGTGATGCCGAATGTCCCTCCAACTCCAGGAAGTGGACGTTCGCCGCCCACATCGAGGTCGTATGGAAGGTAAGTACGTGTGACGGGGGTTAATCGTTTGTGCGGCACGTTCAACAAATTGAATGTGCCGAACATACGATGGGGGCGGTGCAAATTGCATACGATATCGTATGCGAAATTGCAACGTGTAAAGCAGGCTTAAGACATGCAGTGGATTATTTCGTGCCTGTAGTGAATGAGCAAAGAGTATAACCTGGAAATTAAGCCTTTGGGACCCTGGGACCTGACAATTCCGATAATTGGGAACAATGAGAATTTGATGCCTTTCTGGGGAACTGTCGATGAACGTGTGTCTAATCTGAAGACATTTATAAAAGTGGGATCCTGGGGCAACTGCGCAAAGGAGCAAAACACATTGTTGTGAACCAAAGAGCCCACAGACGTTATTCCCCTGTACTGCCATTCTCTAAAGTCATGGAGTCCCGAGAAGTGGGAAAGGTCCAGATTGTGCCACAATGGGGACTCAAGATGAATTTCAGTATAACCAAACACATGCGTATGGCATTTTAACATTTTCTCACACCCATAGATTTGAATGGATGAGTCGCCACCGATTTAAGGTCAAATCAAAGCATGCAGTGATTTTTTTCTCACGATGATTTGGTATGAGATAAAAAAAATCGTTCATCAGCACTGCCTCATAGAATAACATTAGTCTGAGTGCAATCCCTTTTTATTAGTTTACACTCATCTGATTTAGACGGTGGTGTGAGCGAGCCCTCAGACTTACGCTCAGAGCAGAGTCAGCCGCTGTCTTGGCTTTCTTTGCAGCATCTTCTGCAGCTTTGATTGCATTTATAATATCTTGGTAAGCATTAGCCGCATCCATAGCGCAGCGCACCAATTCCGTATTGCTCGTGTTCTTCTTAATTCTGTGAAATACATGACATTTTAGTTAGACTTGTATGTCAGACAAACAGGTTTTTTACATTTCTACAGTTACATAGATTGAAAAAAGACTTAGGTCTGTCAAGTTCAACCTTTCTCCACTAATTACACATTCTTTGTCACTACATTATCTAGATCACACAATGCCAATTTGCTGATGAAAGCATCCAGTCCTTTTTTTTTAAAAGAGGTTATAGTGTATGGCACCACTACCTCTTGTGGTATGGCATCCCACAGTCTGACTGCTGTAACACAAAAGAACCCTTTCCTATTTAGCTGCTTGAACCTCCTTTCTTCCACCTGTGGCAAGTGCTCTCTGAATTATGGTAGGAAATATTAAAAAAAACCCAAAGAAGAAGGGAATTTTGTTTACTTACCGTAAATTCCTTTTCTTCTAGCTCCAATTGGGAGACCCAGACAATTGGGTGTATAGCTTCTGCCTCCGGAGGCCACACAAAGTATTACACTTAAAAGTGTAAAGCCCCTCCCCTTCTGCCTATACACCCCCCGTGCCTCACGGGCTCCTCAGTTTTGGTGCAAAAGCAAGAAGGAGGAAAAGTTATAAATTGGTTTAAAGTGAATTCAATCCGAAGAAATTTCGGAGAACTGAAACCATTGAACATGAACAACATGTGTACACAAAGAACAACAGCCCGAAGGGAACAGGGGCGGGTGCTGGGTCTCTCAAATTGGAGCTAGAAGAAAAGGAATTTACGGTAAGTAAACAAAATTCCCTTCTTCTTTGTCGCTCCATTGGGAGACCCAGACAATTGGGACGTCCAAAAGCAGTCCCTGGGTGGGTAAAGTAAAACCTCGAAATAGAGCCGTAAAACGGCCCCTTCCTACAGGTGGGCAACCGCCGCCTGAAGGACTTGCCTACCTAGGCTGGCATCTGCCGAAGCATAGGTATGCACCTGATAGTGTTTCGTGAAAGTGTGCAGGCTCGACCAGGTAGCTGCCTGACACACCTGCTGAGCCGTAGCCTGGTGCCGCAATGCCCAGGACGCACCCACGGCTCTGGTAGAATGGGCCCTTAGCCCTGAGGGAACCGCAAGCCCAGAAGATCGGTAGGCTTCGAGAATAGGTTCCTTGATCCACCGAGCCAGGGTTGATTTGGAAGCCTGTGACCCTTTACGCTGGCCAGCGACAAGGACAAAGAGTGCATCCGAGCGGCGCAGGGGCGCTGTACGAGAAATGTAGAGTCTGAGTGCTCTCACCAGATCTAACAAGTGCAAATCCCTTTCACATTGGTGAACTGGATGAGGAAAAAAAGAGGGTAAGGAGATATCCTGATTGAGATGAGAACCACCTTGTCCTGGTGAAACACCAGGAAAGGGGCTTTGCATGACAGCGCTGCTAGCTCAGACACTCTCCGAAGTGATGTGACTGCTACTAGGAAGGCCACTTTCTGCGAAAGGCGTGAGAGAGGAATATCCCTCATTGGCTCGAAAGGTGGTTTCTGAAGAGCCATCAGCACCCTGTTCAGATCCCAGGGTTCTAACGGCCGCTTGTAAGGAGGGACTATGTGACAAACCCCCTGCAGGAACGTGCGGACCTGTGGAAGTCTGGCTAGGCGCTTCTGACAGAACACAGAGAGCGCTGAGACTTGTCCCTTAAGGGAGCCGAGCGACAAACCTTTTTCCAATCCGGATTGAAGGAAGGAAAGAAAAGTGGGCAAGGCAAATGGCCAGGGAGAAAAACCCTGATCAGAGCACCAAGATAAAAATATCCTCCACGTCCTGTGGTAGATCTTGGCGGACGTTGGTTTCCTAGCCTGTCTCATAGTGGCAATGACCTCTTGAGATAACCCTGAAGACGCTAGGATCCAGGACTCAATGGCCACACAGTCAGGTTGAGGGCCGCAGAATTCAGATGGAAAAACGGTCCTTGAGACAGCAAGTCTGGTCGGTCTGGTAGTGCCCACGGTTGGCCCACCGTGAGATGCCACAGATCCGGGTACCACGACCTCCTCGGCCAGTCTGGAGCGACGAGGATGGCGCGGCGGCAGTCGGACCTGATCTTGCGTAACACTCTGGGCAACAGTGCCAGAGGAGGAAACACATAAGGGAGTTGAAACTGCGACCAATCCTGAACTAAAGCGTCTGCCGCCAGAGCTCTGTGATCTTGAGACCGTGCCATGAATGTCGGGACCTTGTGGTTGTGCCGGGACGCCATTAGGTCGACGTCCGGCATCCCCCAGCGGCAACAGATCTCCTGAAACACGTCCGGGTGAAGGGACCATTCCCCTGCGTCCATGCCCTGGCGACTGAGAAAGTCTGCTTCCCAGTTTTCTACACCCGGGATATGAACTGCGGATATGGTGGAGGCTGTGGCTTCCACCCATAGCAGAATCCGCCGGACTTCCTGGAAGGCTTGCCGACTGCGTGTTCCGCCTTGGTGGTTGATGTAAGCCACCGCTGTGGAGTTGTCCGACTGAATTCGGATCTGCCTGCCCTCCAGTCACGGCTGGAACGCCTTTAGGGCAAGATACACTGCCCTTATCTCCAGAACATTGATCTGAAGGGAGGACTCTGGCTGAGTCCAAGTACCCTGAGCCCTGTGGTGGAGAAAGACTGCTCCCCACCCTGACAGGCTCGCGTCCGTCGTGACCACAGCCCAGGATGGGGGCAGGAAGGATTTCCCCTTCGACAGAGAAGTGGGAAGAAGCCACCACTGAAGGGAAGCCTTGGCTGCCCGAGACAGGGAGACGTTCCTGTCGAGGGACGTCGACTTCCTGTCCCATTTGCGGAGAATGTCCCATTGAAGTGGACGCAGATGAAACTGCGCAAAAGGAACTGCCTCCATTGCTGCTACCATCTTCCCTAGGAAGTGCATGAGGCGCCGCAAGGGGTGTGACTGGCCTTGAAGGAGAGATTGCACCCCTGTCTGCAGTGAACGCTGTTTGTCCAGCGGAAGTTTCACTATCGCTGAGAGAGTATGAAACTCCATGCCAAGATATGTCAGTGATTGGGCCGGTGTCAGATTTGACTTCGGAAAATTGATGATCCATCCGAAACTCTGGAGAGTCTCTAGAGCAATGCTCAGGCTGTGTTGGCATGCCACTTGAGAGGGTGCCTTGACAAGCAGATCGTCTAAGTAAGGGATCACCGAGTGTCCCTGAGAGTGCAGAACTGCTACTACTGTTGCCATGACCTTGGTGAAGACCCGTGGGGCTGTCGCCAAACCGAAAGGCAGTGCCACGAACTGAAGGTGTTCGTCCCCTATGGCGAAACGCAGGAAGCGCTGATGCTCTGGAGCAATCGGTACGTGGAGATAAGCATCTTTGATGTCGATTGATGCTAGAAAATCTCCTTGGGACATTGAGGCGATGACGGAGTGGAGCGATTCCATCCGGAACCGCCTGGTTTTTACATGTTTGTTGAGCAGTTTTAGGTCCAGAACAGGACGGAAGGATCCGTCCTTTTTCGGCACCACGAACAAGTTGGAGTAAAAACCTTGACCCTGTTGCTGAAAAGGAACAGGGATCACCACTCCTTCTGCCTTCAGAGTGCACACCGCCTGAAGAAGAGCATCGGCTCGCTCGGGGGGCGGCGATGTTCTGAAGAACCGAGTCGGAGGACGAGAGTTGAACTCTATCCTGTAACCGTGAGACAGAATGTCTCTCACCCAACGGTCTTTTACCTGTGGCAGCCAGGCGTCGCAAAAGCGGGAAAGCCTGCCACCGACCGAGGATGCGGTTTTGGGAGGCCGAAAGTCATGAGGAGGCCGCTTTGGGAGCGGTTCCCCCGGCGGTCTTTTTAGGACGTGACTTAGACCGCCATGAATCGGAGTTCCTCTGATCCTTCTGAGGCCTTTTGGACGAGGAGAATTGAGACCTGCCCGCGGACCGAAACCTCGATTGTACCTTCCGTGGTTGAGGTCTGTTTGGTTTGGACTGGGGTAAGGATGAATCCTTTCCCTTGGATTGTTTAATGATTTCGTCCAATCGCTCACCAAACAGACGGTCGCCAGAAAATGGCAAACCGGTTAAGAACTTTTTGGAAGCAGAGTCAGCCTTCCATTCACGTAGCCACATGGCCCTGCGGACTGCCACCGAGTTGGCGGATGCTACCGCCGTACGGCTCGCAGAGTCCAGGACAGCATTAATGGCGTAGGACGCAAACGCCGACACCTGAGAGGTTAAGGACACCACTTGCGGAGCAGACGTACGTGTGACTGCAATAATCTGCGCATGACAAGCTGAGATAGCTTGGAGTGCCCATACGGCTGCGAATGCTGGAGCAAAAGACGCGCCGATAGCTTCATAGATGGATTTCAACCAGAGCTCCATCTGTCTGTCAGTGGCATCTTTGAGTGAAGCCCCATCTTCCACTGCAACTATGGATCTAGCCGCCAGTCTGGAGACTGGAGGATCCACCTTGGGACACTGAGCCCAGCCCTTGACAACGTCAGGGGGGAAGGGATAACGTGTATCCTTAAGGCGCTTGGAAAAACGCTTATCTGGACAAGCTCGGTGTTTCTGGACTGCCTCTCTGAAGTCAGAGTGATCCAGAAACGTACTCAATGTACGCTTGGGAAACCTGAAACGGAATTTCTCCTGCTGAGAAGCTGACTCCTCAATTGGAGGAGCTGGTGGAGAAATATCCAACACCTGATTGATGGTCGCTATAAGGTCATTCACTATGGCGTCACCTTCAGGTGTATCTAGGTTGAGAGCGGCATCAGGATCAGAATCCTGATCTGCTACCTCCGCTTCATCATCCAGAGAGTCCTCCTGCTGAGACTCCGAACAGTGTGATGAGGTCGAGGGAATTTCCCAGCGAGCCCGTTTAGGCGGCCTGGGACTGCGGTCCGTGTCAGAGACCTCACCCTGGGACCTATGGGTCACCCCAGGAGCACTTTGCTGCTCCAACTGAGGGGGGCCTGGGGTCAATGATTGAACAGTGCCCGTGGCCTGAGTCACCGGTCTGGACTGTAAGGCTTCTAGTATCTTAGCAGACCATTTATCCATACTCTCAGACAGTTTGTCAGCAAATACTGCAAACTCCGTCCCTGTCACCTGGACAGTGGTAGCAGGTGGTTCCACCTGGGCCACCAGTAGCAGAGGCTCCGGCTGAGTAAGTGCCACAGGGGCCGAGCATTGCACACAATGAGGATCGGTGGAACCTGACGGTAGTATAGCCGCACATGAGGTACAGGTTGTAAAGTAAGCCTGTGCTTTGGCACCCTTGCTTTTTGCGGACGACATGCTGTTGCGACCGTACAGTGTAAATGTATAGCATATATATATATATGTACACTTCGGCACTCAGTGGGGCCAGCACCCAGGTGCTGCTTACCGACCGCTCAAAGCGGTTGTGTGATCACCAGATTCCCTTGCCTGGGCCTCCCAGAGCCGTGTTGTCTCTCCTCTCCAGCGTCAGAAGTGCTGACAGGAATGGCTGCCGGCGTTCTGTGGGGAGGAGGGGGCCGTGGGCGTGCCCCAGAAAGTGCGGGAATCTGATGCCCCACTGAGCTGAGTGAGGGGGGAGGAGGATACAGAGTATGCTCCAGCCCTCAGCGCTGACGTCCTGTGCAGCGTCCCGCCCTTCCCCTGACTGGCAGGCCTGGGGGCGGGAATATGCGATACTAGGCCGCAAAAGCCGGGGACTAAAGTTATAAGCGCGGCCGGCAAATAAGCGCGGCCGGCGCTTTAGTCCCCGGCGCACTAACACACCCAGCAGTGCTGCAGTGTGTATGGCACAAGCGCTCCATGCGCGGTCCCCCAGGGGGACACAGAGTACCTCACAGTAGCAGGGCCTTGTCCCTGACGATACCCGGCTCCTGTCCAGCAGATTCCCCAGGGGCTGCGGAGGGAGCACGGTCTCAGTGCCTGGAGACCGATTAGGATCCCACTTCACCCAGAGCCCATTAAGGGATGGGGAAGGAAAACAGCATGTGGCTCCTGCCTGTGTACCCGCAATGGGTACCTCAACCTTAACAGCACCGCCGACCAGAGTGGGGTGAGAAGGGAGCATGCTGGGGGCCCTGTTATGGGCCCTCTTTTCGTCCATCCGACCTAGTCAGCAGCTGCTGCTGACCAAGATGTGGAGCTATGCGTGGATGTCAGCCTCCTTCGCACAAAGCATGAAAACTGAGGAGCCCGTGAGGCACGGGGGGTGTATAGGCAGAAGGGGAGGGGCTTTACACTTTTAAGTGTAATACTTTGTGTGGCCTCCGGAGGCAGAAGCTATACACCCAATTGTCTGGGTCTCCCAATGGAGCGACAAAGAAATAAGCATTTCTTATCCTCATTAAATCATCTGCTGCTCCTGCCTAGTGGTTTCCAGGTTCGGAAAGTGATGACGTATCATCTATTGGCTAATTACTTGTCTCAGTGGTCTCATGCATATTTGGCATGCGACTAGTGAGACCAGTCACTGGCTGCAGCACTCAGGTGACTGATAGACAGGACATCACTACTTCCAGGACTGTCATGGGTCACCACAGTGATAGCACGGGAAGGGTACGTAATAATGGCACGTAGTGAGCAGGGAGAGGAGAAGCTGGCAGGGACGAAAGTCACCCCTAGTCACCTCATCCTCGGCTGAAGTTTCAAAGTATCTTTTCAATGAAACGTACAGTGTTCCAGAATGCAACATACATGGCTGCAATAATGGAAACATTCTTTGATTCATGGTTTGGGCAGCCAAAACCAGCTGCTATGTGCCATTTAATGCCAAATTTGTACTAATCACTACTGAAAGTTTGTTTAAGCAACTGACAAATTAAAATTAATAAAGCAAAAAGTCTATTACTTACTCCAACAGCTGATTGGCCAGATCCTGCAGGGACTGAGCGTGCTTTTCTGCCAGTATCACCAATGGCTCCTTACTGGCTGCTCTGGAGATGTTGTTGACTTTCTCATTGAGTTCCTGCTTAGCGCCGTGCAGCTGTGCATCCAACTTCTCATATTCCTTTTGTTTCATGCAAAATATCAAACACCAAACATTAGTAAGTTGCAATTATTTCAATCCCTATGATTTTATCCTGATGTTAGTAAAACTTGTCCAGCACCTCTCACATCTGCATCGGACGCCGAGAGAAGCTGCCAAAGCGGTGACCGTGGGGTGCGTCTGGCAGATATCATGCACACATCCTAGTCTAGGGTGCAAGATACCTACCGAATATATTACTGAACACAAGAACAAGACAAGACTGAGTTTCATAGAACATTTTTTTATCCCTTAAAGCACACCAATTACCAGGATTTTCCTATATAACCTAAAGCCAGTGCTATACTGGCACTATCATGCTGATTCTATATATACCTGTAGTTGACAGCAGCTGCCAATCAGCTGAAAGCTGCTATTTCCGCCCCCTGCCTGTCCGTCCTCAACCTGTTATTTATGCTAATTCTATTATAGAATCGTTTTAATAGAGGATAATAGAGAAGGGGTTTATGCCGCGCTATTCACCAGAAGGGAGGACCAGAAGATGATCAATGTTCCTTTATTGTGGCTTGTGTCTACGCGTTTCAGGAGCTCTGCTCCCTTCATCAGGACATACAGTACAAAAACAACATATAAGAGATATGTTGTTTTTGTGCTGTCTATCCTGATGAAGGGAGCAGAGCTCCTGAAACGCGTAGACACAAGCCACAATAAAGGAACATTGATCATCTTCTGGTCCTCTCTTCTGGTGAATAGCGCGGCATAAACCCCTTCTCTATTATTCTTTGTTATCTACCACGGGGACTGCAGCAGAGTTCATCTTAACATCATATGCTTATATAGGAGTTGTGACTGACAACTCCTTGATGTGAGTGCATTCCTTTGACATTTTTCTCGGTATATACCGGGTAAGACCCTGTTTCGCTTTCTTTTTCCACAGTTTACTTCAATTAGAATCGTTTTAATATCTGACTAAAAGGACCTGTGCTGATGTCATATCCATGTGACCAGAACAGGCGGGGCCTCAGCCAACAGAAAAATAATGTTGCTTTCTGGTATCAGTTATGTTGTCTGAGGCCCCACCCCTTCTGGTCACATGGGTATGACATCAGCACAGGTCCTTTTAGTCATATAGTAAAATGATTCTATAATAGAATTAGCATAAATACCAGGGGGAGGACAGACAGGCAGGGGGGTGGAAATGACCCACCCCAGCTATCAGCTGATCGGTAACTGATGCCAATCATAAAGCTGCTCATTTGACAAAATTTACTTGCTTGTGTTTCAAAACCTATACATCCTAGCTGTCAAGTAGAGGTATGTATAGAATCAGCATTATAGTGCCAGTATAGCACTGGCTTTAGGTTATATAGGAAAAAAATCCTGGTGATTGGTGCGCTTTAACATCTACCAAGGGCATGGAGTGATGGAGGCAGCTTCTCTTTCAATATACAGCAATACATCTGTAAATTCATATCATCACTGAAATGTAGCTCCCTGACACCGGCAGCACTCGAGCCTCACATAAGGACACTGGCACCCCCATGTTTCACTGTAAGTACCAAGCATTTTTCTAAATTCATTTTTCTAAATCCAATCTACCTACAGTGAAACATGGTGGAGGCAGTTCTGCATGAGAGGTGTTGATGTCATAAGCTACATTTCATAAATGATATGAATTCACAGATGTACTGCACTATACTGAAAGAGAAGATGTCACCATCAATCCATGCACATGGTAGACGTGTATTCCTCAACCATGACAATGATCGAAAACACACATCTGTTACATTTCTGAAGAAGAACAGTGTGAAAGTGATTAAATGGCCAAGTATGTCTCCTGATCCGAACCCAACCAAAATACTTATTTGGAATTCTGAAGAGACAAGTTGAGCATCACTCTCCATCCAGCATTCAAGCTCTAAAAGAGGTCGTTCTTGAAGAATGGAAAAAGAGAGGTGTTGCAATATGTCGACAACTTATTCATTCCATGCATAGAAGAATAAAGGGGGCTTTACACGCAACGACATCGCTAACGAGATGTCGTTGGGGGCACGGAACTCGTGACACACATCTGGCCTCGTTAGCGACGTCGTTGTGTGTGAAACGCAGGAACAACCGTTAACGCTAAAAAATACTCACCTAATCGTTGATACGTTGTTCTAATCCCAAATATCGTTGCTGTTGCAGGACGCAGGTTGTTCGTCGTTACTGTGGCAGCACACATCAATATGTGTGACACCGCACGAACAAGGAACAACACCTTATCTGAGGCCGCCGGCAATGAGGAAGGAAGGAGGTTGGCGGGATGATATGGCCGCTCATCTCCGCCCCTCCGCTACTATTGGGTGGCCGCTTAGTGACGTCGCTGTGACGCCACACGAACCGCCCCCCTTAGAAAGGAGGCAGTTCGCCGGCCCCAGCGATGTCGCTAGGAAGGTATGTATGTGTGACAGGTGTTAGTGATGTTGTGCGTCACGGGCAGCAATTTGCCCGTGACGCACAACCGACGGGGGCGGGTGCTTTCACCAGCGACATTGCTAGCGATGTCGCTGTGTGTAAAGTGGCCTTTAGTGTTGTCCTTAAAAATCATGGAGGTCCTCATGTCAAGCATTTTCCCCCCTTCCCCAATGTGTGTGAGTCTTCTGCCTTTTATCTGGGTATTGTTAATAAGGAAATCTTGTATCAATATGGTGAAGCGGGTGGGGTTCATAGTGGCTCTGTGGATAACTGGCATATGGGGATTGTTTACACCTTCAATTTTATCACTATGTTGCAGGACGTGATATGTCTTAGGGATCACTGGATGGTCATTCGTTCCTAATGATAAGTTTTACTGCTCTTCACACCCACTGATCTAATTTTTCTTAATGTAAATTTTTGGTTTTATGTTTATACTGATTGTTAAACTTTAGAAATCTCAATAAAAGTTGCAGTTATAAGAAAAATCATGGAGGGCATGCAATATATATTGATTCCTATGATGTACCTCTTTACTTTTCTGCAGTAAATTCAACAAACTGCTAGTCTGTGCCAGACTGGTCTCTGCTGCCTTCAGATGATTTGATGCCTCCTTTTGTTGTCTTCTTAAGTCATCAACTCTTCTCTACAATGAATACGGGAAAAATACTTATAAATATTACAGAAACTCTATATTTCCATGCCTATTCTTTTTAGCTATACATTTACCAAAGTGACAAACACATTTAGTTCTTTGACTGCAAGAGATAGTAAATAAAGATGATCAAATATATTCACAGGATCCTGGTCCAGCAGACAGTCAGTATTCTGTGGACATAAAACAGGACCCCCGCAAACTGCCTCTTACCTGCCGGCATCTGTGGCTCCCCTATTGATTAGCTGACCTAACACATCACTGTGTGCGTCATGCCAGGCTGACTAATCAAAAGAGGAGCCACAGACGCAATCAGGTAAGAGGCAGTTTGCCGGGTTCGATGGAGTGGTCACGAAATACTAACGTGTCTGCTGGCCCAGGGTTCTATGAATATATTCTCTCACCCCAAATAGTAATACTTAGCATACTTAGAATTAAAGAGACATAAGCTTATAATTAAATACATCTGTTCCATAAAAATATGACACCAGGTTTTTGCTTCCCAATCTGAGAGCAGCATAATATAGGGACAGAGAACCTGATTCCAACGATGTGTCACTTACTGAGCTGTTTGCTGTCATTTTGATAAAATCACTGTTTTCTCTGCTGCAGATCTAGCAGTTATAAAGAGATCATGAATATGCTGGACTATCTGGCAGCACGCCAAGTAGTCATCTAATGATAATCTACTGCTAATTAAACAGTTATTTTATTAAAACTACACTAAGCAGCCCAGAAAAGTGACACATCGCTGGAATCAGGGTCTCTGCCCCTACATTATGTTGGTCTCAGATTAGGTGGCAAAAACCTGGTGACAGATTCCCTTTAACTTTCTACTGCAGTTACTTAATAAGGAATCCTTTAGATAACTTCCTTAAATCAAAGTATATCCTATGGCATAACAGTTTCTTCCAGGAACAAATTGTTACTCTACCTAAATATATACATATAAAACCTATATATTTTTAGGAATCCAAGAAAAACATCTATTTCACAGACATATCATATACATATAACTATACATACTATATCATCCTAGTGGGAGTTACCAGAAATACACAATCATTACCTTAAGATCTTCAAGGGTTATTGCATTTTGTTTATTCAAGTCATTTGCTTGTTTGGTTTGGCCAGACGCCTCATTCAGTGCATCCCGGAGATCGTTTAATTTTTCTTCATAATCTTGTATTGACTTGGTGATCTGTCTGATCAGGTCCTTATGTTGATCCTGGTGCTTCTGGAACTGGTTCCTCACCCGATTCAGCACTAACAAGACATTAAATAAATTATTAAAGGAGTTTTCCAGGGTTACAATATTGAAGTGAATAGGAGCTGAACTGCAGAAGCAGGGAACGAGCACTACACAATGAATGGAGCTGGTAACTACTGATCGGTGCAGGCGCCAGGCTTTGGACTCCCACTCATCTGATAATGATGACCTATTCTAAGGTTTTCAGTATCTTAATCTCAGAAAATATATTTATGATTATTCATAGTTACATAGGTTGAAAAAAGACCTAGGCCCATCAAGTTCAACCTTCTACCACCAATTATACATTTGTCACAAAATCATTTATAACCAACAATGTTTGTACTGAGGAAATCATCCAGCCCTCTCTTTAAAAGCGGTTATAGTATCTGCCATTACTACCTCTTGTGGTAGGGCATTCCACAGTCTGACTGCTCTAACTGTAAAGAACCCTTTCCTATTTAGCTGCCGGAATCGCTTTTCTTTCACTTGCAGTGAGTGCCCCTGGTCCTTAGTATAGCCTTTGGAATTATATCCAACTTTATTACTGCTCCTATTAACTATATTTTTAAAAAAAACCAAACCAACAAAAGCTGGCTAAAATGCTCATAAGTTGTTAGGAAATATGGAAAATAAGACTATGTTCACATATTGATTTACTACACAAAAAATATGTCAAGTTTTCACCGCGGATGTATATTTCAGCATGTCCATGGTCCCATATGCACCAAGCATACGCCTATTGTGTGTACGTTTGCCATAAGCTGGTAAAAGACCGATATTTTTACTGTACAGGAATGTTTGGTCAACTATACTTTCCTATAAAGTGTTATACCACATAATTCATTTTTAAAATCGGAGCCTATAGGCAACATATTCTACTACAAGTCTACACAGTGGGAAACATCAATGCCTTCTGTTGGGGGTATACTTAAGGCCCAGTCACACACAACGACTTACCAGCGATCCCGACAACGATACGACCTGCTAAGGATCGCTGGTAAGTCGCTGGGAGGTCGCTGCTGAGATGTCACAGTCAGATCTTACCAACGACGCAGTAACGATGAGCGTCCTGTATAACGATCTCGGCGGCAGTGGGACCCTGTTAGGAGGTCGTTGGTAGGCGTCATACACAGCGATGCATCCTGCCCAGCAGGACATTGCCTTTGAAGAAAATGGTCCAGACATTCGGCAACGACTAGCGATCTCACAGCAGCGGCCTGATCGCTGGTAGGTGTCACACATAACGAGATCGCTGGCGAGATCATTGCTACGTCACAGAAACTGTGACTCAGCAACGATCTTGTTAGCAATCTCGTTTGTGTGTGACGGGGCCCTAAGAGATCCTCCCAATATAAAGCTAAGTGTCCTAGAAACAGTATTAAAAGGTATTCCATCATGACTTACAAGAGGCGGCTTCTCCTTTCTCCAGTTCAGCCTCTTTTTTCTGTGCATTGAAGCTGCGTTTCCGCATTTCATTTAACATTCGCTGAGCTTCAGCCATGTTCTTGGTCACTTCTTCAGGGGTTGCTGCTCCACCTTGTACATTCCCAATATTCTTAATAAGAACTGAAAAATAACAGCACAAGACTCTGAATAAAAATACAAAACCTGAATCCTATGCAGCAAAATGTCAATAGATAACTCTATAAAAATATAAAGCAAAGTGATTGTAATACCAACTATATAAATATGAAAAAAACTGCATCCATGGTAACAGGCTGCAAATAAGTTGCGCTGAAAATATATAATTTTTTTTTTTACCTGAGCTTCAATATTCAGAAAACTCTCCATCATGAATATCTGTGATTTTCAGCAATCTTTAATTAACATTGTACCATAAAAACTGGCAGGAAATATAAACAGTGGCATCTACAGTATGTGGCTGCACAGAGGGAGAGATCTCCATCTGTCACTACCCCACCTCAGTCATGTGATCCTTCTTAGGCCTCATCCTGACAGCCACTTTTTATGTACATTTTCTATCTATGGTTTTTACAGATAGAACGTGTACCCCCATTTTAGTCTAGGGCGCTGTTCACACACTGACCAGACACTAATCAAAAGTTCAAACTCAATGGGCACGCCAAATAAAAAAAAAGAGACTAATCACACTGTCCATATGGCACAAGGATCTATGGGGTCATTTTCAGTGTGACTATAAAGTGTAGTTGAACATCATATTGATAAAAAATAAATATTTTTTTTTAGACTATAAAAAAGACAATTGATAGGACAAATAAGCTTTTTCACTGACAGGCATAATACAGTGTACACTGAAAATCCATTATTCCGCACTTAAAATTCTTTATTGTGTCAGCAAAAAAAAAAGTAAATATAAATGTCACTGCATTCGTGCCAACACCATCTATAGAATTATCAGGCTATTTAATTCAGCCAGTGATTTAAAATAAAAAAAATAAAAATTGACAGGTCCCCAAGGCCAAAAATAGGTGGGCCCTAAGGGGTTAGGATAGATATTGCATTAAACATTTTTATTTTCCTATTGCTTTTATAGATTTTCTATAGAAACCTGCATTTTTTTAAAGATAATTTGATATTGGACAATATAGTTTGAAGCTGGGTTATTGGACTGCAAGGGATCATAAATGACTTACTATTAATATTCTTTATGAGAAGGTCTACGGTCAGCAGCATGTGACTGGCATTACGGAAGGTATCGTCCGCATTCATCATGATGGATTCATATTTCTTAGAATTCATTTCAGCCTGAAGGAGAAAGTGTGAATAAGTATAAATGATTGTGTTAGTTGGCGTATTAGAGGTATTAGAGCAGGGTTCCCCAACTCCAGTCCTTGAGGGCCACCAACAGTGCATGTTTTCAGGATTTCCTTAGCATTGCATGGGTGTTGGAATCATCAGCTGTGCAGGTGATTAAATTATCACATGTGCAATTCTAAGGAAATCCTGAAAACATGCACTGTTGGCGGCCCTTGAGGACTGGAATTGGGGACCCATGTATTAGAGGTTGCAGGCACAATTAAGGTCTAAAGGGTACTTTACACGCTGCGACATCGCTAGCGATTGCTAGCGATGTCGAGCGCGATAGCTCCCGCCCCCGTCGTATGTGCGACATTTGGTGATCGCTGCCATAGCGAACATTATCGCTACGGCAGCGTCACACGCACATACCTTGTCAGCGACGTCGCTGTGACCGCCGAACAATCCCTCCTTCAAGGGGGAGGTGCGTTCTGCATCACAGCGACGTCACCACGACGTCACTAAGCGGCCGTCCAATGGAAGCGGAGGGGCGGAGATGAGTGGGACGTAACATCCCACCCACCTCCTTCCTTCCGCATTGCCGGTGGACGCAGGTAAGGAGATGTTCGTCGTTCCTGCAGTGTCACACATAGCGATGTGTGATGCTGCAGGAACGACGAACAACATCGTACCTGTGGCAGCAGCGATATTAACCCCTTAGTGACGGAGCTAATTTTCACCTTAATGACCAGACCAAATTTTGCAATTCTGACCAGTGTCACTTCATGAGGTTATAACTCTGGAACGCTTCAACGGATCCCGGTGATTCTGAGATTGTTTTTTCGTCACATATTGGACTTCATGTTAGTACCAAATTTAGGACAATATTTTTTGCATTTATTGAAGAAAAAAATTGAATATTGGCAAAAATTTTGAAAATTTAGCAATTTTCAACTTTTGAATTTTTATACCGTTAAACCAGAGATTTCTGTGACACAAAATAGTTAATAAATAACATTTCCCACATGTCTACTTTACATCAGCACAATTTTGGAAACAAAATTTTTTTTTGTTAGGAAGTTAGAGGGGTTCAAAGTTTATCAGCGATTTCTCATTTTTACATCAAAATTTACAAAACCATTTTTTTAGGGACCACATCACATTTGAAGTGACTTCAATAGGCCTAGATGACAGAAAATACCCAAAAGTGACACCATTATAAAAACTGCACCCCCGAAAGTACTCAAAACCACATTCAAGAAGTTTATTAACCCTTCAGGTGCTTCACATGAACAAAAGCAATGTAGAATGAAAAAAAGCAAAAATTAAATTTTACCTAAAAATGTTGCTCTAACCCAAATTTATTCACTTTTAGAAGAACTAACACAACAAAATGGACCCCAAAACTTGTTCCCCACTTTCTTATGAGTGCGCCGATACCCCACATGTGGTCAGAAACCTCTGTTTGGACAAATGGGAGGGCTCGGAACAGAAGGAGCAATATTTGAATTTTGGAAAGCAAATTTGGCTGAAATAGATTGCGGGCACCATGTTGCATTTACAGGTCCGCTAAGGTACCTAAACAGAAGAAACCCCTCACAAGTGATACCATTTTGGAAACTAGACCCCTCAAGGCTTCTATCTAGGGGTATAGTGAGCATTTTAGATCCACAGGTACTTCACAGATTTTGTTAACGTTACGTTGTCATATTGAAAATTTTAATAATTTTCTCAAAAATGTTGCTTTAGCATCAATTTTCTCACTTTTTCAAGAGGTAATTCCAAAAATTTGACCTCAAGGTTTGTTAACCACTTTTTTATGAGCGCGGTGATACCTCACATGTGGTCTGAAACCTTTGTTTGGACAAATGGGAGGGCTTGGAACGAAAGGAGCAATATTTGAATTTTGGAAAGGAAATTTGGCTGAAAAAGATTGCGGGCACCATGTCACATTTGGAGGACCCCTAAGGTACCTAAACAGCAGAAACCCCACACAAGTGACCCCATTTTGGAAACTAGGCCCCTCAAGGAATTTATCTAGATGTTTGGTGAGTACCCTGAACCCCCAGGTGCTTCACAGAATTTTATAACGTTGAGCCATGAAAAAAAAAAAAAAAAATTACCACAAAATTGTTATTTCAACCAGGTAGCTTTTTTTTTTACAAGAGTAAAAGGAAAAAATTCAGCATAACATTTATTGTGCAATTTCTCCTGAGTTTGGCGATACCTTATATGTGGTGGAAATCAACTGTTTGGGCGCATGGCAGGGCTCGGAAGGGAAGGAGTGCCATTTGACTGCAAAATTGGCTGGAATCAATAGCGGACGCCAGGTTGCATTTGGAGAGCCCCTGAGGTGCCTAAACAGTGGAGGTCCCCCACAAGTGACTCCATTCTGGAAACAAGACACCTCAAGGCTTTTATCTAGGTGTATAGTGAGCAGTATGAATCCACGAATACTTCACAGAATTTGATAAGCTTAGGTTGCCATATTGAAAATTTTCATTTTTTTCACAAAAATGTTGCTTCAGCATCAAATTTCTCACTTTTTCAAGAGACAACAACAAACCGTGGACCCAACAGGTTGTTATCCAATGTCTTATGAGCACAGGGATACCCCACATGTGGCCAAAAACCTCTGTTTGGATAAATGGGAGGGCTTGGAATGGAAGCTGCACCATTTGAATTCTGGAAAAGTTGAAATAAATTGCGGGCACCATGTCACATTTGCAGGGCCCCTTGGGTACCTATACATTAGAAACCCCCACAAGTGACCCCATTTTGGAAACTGGATTTTATTCAGCAGTATAATAAGCATTTTGAATCCACAGGTACTTCACAAAAATGTTGCTGTAGCAACCAATGTCTCACTTTTAGGCTATGTGGCCATGAGCCAGCGACACGGCGTCTAGTACACAGTGTCAGCCTCCTGCAGAGATGTGAGTGTTGTGCACGGGAGAACGCAGCTGCCCATGCCCACGATTTGGGTTCAGGCCGCTGTGGAGCTCTATGCTACCTGCAGAGAACACTCATCTCCGCAGCATAAATTGACATGCTGAGGCTCGGGAAGCTGCGCCACAGGTCAGTTTATGTGGCGGAGAAAAGAAGCACATTGGGCAAGCACATTGGGCATGGGATTTCTAAAAATCCTTCCACTGTGCTTCTACTGCACAATGCAGCGTTATGGACGCAGGGAAAACACTCTGCACCCAAAACGCTGCAAATCCCGATTGTGGGCGCACATCCTAAAATGCTACAATGGATGAATGGATACACGTCAAACATATATAACGTCCCACCCCCTGCATATTCTAAGCTGGCGCCCTTTAGTGCCTTTCATGTGGCACTAAAGGGTGCCTAGCCTTGTATTTAGCCCCCCAAAAAAATAATAATTAAAATAAACGACGTGGGGTCCCCCCCATTTTTGATAGCCAGCTAGGGTAAAGCAGACAGCTGTAGCCTGCAAACCACAGCTGACAGCTTCACCTTGTCTGGTGATCAATTTGGAGGGCTCCCCAGGCGTTTTTTTAAAAAAAACGTGGGGTCCCCCCCAAATTAGATCACCAGCCAAGGTGAAGCGGACAGCTGGGGTCTGGTATTCTCAGGGTGGGAAGAGCCATGGTTATTGGACTCTTCCCAGCCTAAAAATAGCAGGCCGCAGCCGCCCCAGAAGTGGCGCATCCATTAGATGCGCCAATCCTGGCGCTTCGCCCCAGCTCATCCCGCGCCCTGGTGCGGTGGCAGACGGGGTAATATATGGGGTTGATACCAGCTGTAATGTCACCTGGCATCAAGCCCTGGGGTTAGTGATGTCACGGCATCTAAACAGATACCCGACATCACTAACCCAGTCAAGTAATAGACAAAAAAAAAAAGACAAAAAAAAATTTATTTGAAAAAAAACTCCCCGAAACATTCCTCTTTCCCCAATTTATTGAAAATAAAGAAATTACGGTCGCTGTAATCCGCTGTAATCCGTGAGGTCCCACGCCGACTCTGGATCTTCTAGAATATGGGGGGCACGTTCAGGGAACGTATCCCCCATTTTCTGGAAGAGCAAGCTCTCCATGAGCAGTGTGGGTGCAGTAATCTGAGAATACTGCACTCACACTGCCCCGGTCCAACTTAGGGCAGAGTGACCTGCAGTAACCTCATTCCAGAATATGAGGGGCACGCTCACAGAACGTACCCCCCATTTTCTGGAACAGCAGTCTCTCCATGTGAGGACCACACTCCTCACATGGAGAGACTGCTGATTACTGCACTCACTCTCCCCCGGTCCACAGTGGAGCAGCCTGTGCATCAGCGACGTCAGCGTCCCTGCAAGACTGACGTCGCTGATGCACAGGCTGCTCCACTGTGGACCGGGGGAGGAATCCAGCTGACAGCCGCTGTCTGCGCATGCGCCGTCAGCATTCAAGAAGGAGGCGGCGTGATCGCGGGACGGATCACCAGACAGGTAACGTATGACCGGGGGCTCGGGGGCTCGGGGGCTCGGGGGCTGGGGGGGGGTGACCTAGTGGGACCTGGGGGAACCTGGGGACACCTTTCTGCCGCATGTGACGTGTCACATGCGGTAGAAAGAGCAGAATGAATGCGGGGGAGGGGGGTGGCTCTGGAGACCCGGAGGGGGCTCCGGTGACCAGAGGGCTCCGGTGGACCGGAGGAGGGGTCAGGGGGAGGACATTTCCCTCCGATCTGAAATGTTTGATCATTTCAGATCGGAGGGAAATGAATGCAGAGCCGGCGGCGGCAGTTTTCAGCGCGCGTCGGCGCCATCTTGCACGCTCCGGAGGGGGGCTCTGAGGAACCGGAGGGGGCTCCAGGGACCAAAGAGCTCCGGTGTACCGGAGGAGAGGTCAGGAGGGGGACATTTCCCTCCGATCTGAAATGTTTGATCATTTCAGATCGGAGGGAAATGAATGCAGAGCCGGCGGCGGCGGGAGTTTTCAGCGCGCGTCGGCGCCATCTTGGATTTTCCGGAGGGGGGGGGGGGTTGGATGGATTTCTCCGGTACCGGGGGCTTTGGGGGCACTAAGGGCTCACATTTATTTCTCATCTGACATGTTTGATCACGTCAGATGAGAAATAAATAAATTTTACCAGCCATTTTTTTTTTTTTATGTTGTCGCCGGTATACGGTGTATACCGGCGATCGCATTAACGGGGTGCATACAAAACACCCCGATTCATAATCTGGGGGGTCTCAGCTACCCCCGGTAGCTGAAACCCCCGAGATTTTTCGTCACTGGGGGGCGCTACAGGGTTTTTCCGGCCTGACGTCTCAAGACGTCGGAACAGAATGAAGGGAATTTTGTTACTTACCGTAAATTCCTTTTCTTCTAGCTCTTATTGGGAGACCCAGACGATTGGGGTATAGCTACTGCCCTCTGGAGGCCACACAAAGCACTACATTAAAAGTGCAAGGCCCCTCCCCCTCTGGCTATACCCCCCCGTGGTATCACGGGTTCTCCAGTTTTAGTGCCAAAGCAAGAAGGAGGAAGCCAATAACTGGTTTAAACAAATTAACTCCGAATAACATCGGAGAACTGAAAAACCGTTCAACATGAACAACATGTGTACCCGCAAACAACAAAAAAACATCCCGAAGGACAACAGGGCGGGTGCTGGGTCTCCCAATAAGAGCTAGAAGAAAAGGAATTTACGGTAAGTAACAAAATTCCCTTCTTCTTCAGCGCTCTATTGGGAGACCCAGACGATTGGGACGTCCAAAAGCTGTCCCTGGGTGGGTAAATAAATACCTCATGTTAGAGCTGCAAAACAGCCCTCCCCTATGGGGGTGTCACTGCCGCCTGCAGGACTCTTCTACCTAAGCTGGCATCCGCCGAAGCATAGGTATGCACCTGATAATGCTTGGTGAAAGTGTGCAGACTGGACCAGGTAGCTGCCTGGCACACCTGTTGAGCCGAAGCCTGGTGACGTAATGCCCAGGACGCACCCACGGCTCTGGTTGAGTGGGCTTTTAGCCCTGAAGGAACCGGAAGCCCCGCAGAACGGTAGGCTTCAAGAATTGGTTCTTTGATCCATCGAGCCAGGGTGGCTTTAGAAGCCTGCAACCCCTTGCGCGGACCAGCGACAAGGACAAAAAGTGCATCGGAACGGCGTATGGGCGCCGTGCGGGAAATGTAGATTCTGAGTGCTCTCACCAGATCTAGCAAACGTAAGTCCTTTTCATACCGGTGAACCGGATGAGGGCAAAAAGAAGGCAAGGAAATATCCTGATTAAGATGAAAAGAGGATACGACCTTAGGAAGAAACTCCGGAATGGGGCGCAGCACAACCTTGTCCTGGTGGAACACCAGGAAGGGAGCCTTGGATGACAGAGCTGCCAGCTCAGACACTCGCCGAAGCGATGTGATGGCAACAAGAAACGCCACTTTCTGCGACAGCCGAGAAAAGGAAACTTCCTTCAGAGGCTCGAAGGGCGGCTTCTGGAGAGCAACTAGTACCCTGTTCAGATCCCATGGATCTAACGGTCGCTTGTACGGGGGCACAATATGACAGACCCCCTGCAGGAACGTGCGCACCTTAGGAAGACGTGCTAGACGCTTCTGAAAAAACACGGATAGTGCCGAAACTTGCCCTTTAAGGGAGCTGAGCGACAAGCCCTTTTCTAACCCCGATTGCAGGAAAGAAAGAAACTTGGGTAATGCAAATGGCCAGGGAGACACTCCCTGGGCCGAGCACCAGGATAAGAAAATCTTCCACGTTCTGTGGTAGATCTTAGCAGAATTCGACTTTCTAGCTTGTCTCATTGTGGCAATCACTCCTTGAGATAATCCTGCAGATGCTAGGATCCAGGACTCAATGGCCACACAGTCAGGTTCAGGGCCGCAGAATTCTGATGGAAAAACGGCCCTTGGGACAGTAAGTCTGGTCGGTCTGGCAGTGACCACGGTCGACCGATCGTGAGATGCCACAGATCCGGATACCACGACCTCCTCGGCCAGTTTGGAGCGACGAGTATGATGCGGCTGCACTCGGATCTGATCTTGCGTAGCACTCTGGGCAAGAGCGCCAGAGGCGGAAACACGTAAGGGAGCTGAAACTGCGACCAATCTTGAACCAAGGCGTCTGCCGCCAGAGCTCTTTGATCGCGCGACCTCGCCATGAATGCCGGGACCTTGTTGTTGTGCCGGGATGCCATTAGGTCGACGTCCGGCACTCCCCAGCGGCGACAGATTTCCTGAAACACGTCCGGGTGAAGGGACCATTCCCCTGCGTCCATGCCCTGGCGACTGAGGAAGTCTGCTTCCCAGTTTTCTACGCCTGGGATGTGAACCGCGGATATGGTGGATGCTCTGTCCTCCACCCACATTAGAATGCGCCGGACTTCTTGGAAGGCTTGCCGACTGCGCGTCCCTCCTTGGTGGTTGATGTATGCCACCGCTGTGGAGTTGTCCGATTGGATTCGGATCTGCTTTCCTTCCAGCCACTGCTGGAAGGCCAGTAGGGCAAGATACACTGCTCTGATTTCCAGAACATTGATCTGAAGGGTGGACTCCTGCGGAGTCCACGTCCCCTGAGCCCTGTGGTGGAGAAACACTGCTCCCCACCCCGACAGACTCGCATCTGTCGTAACTACTGCCCAGGATGGGGGCAGGAAGGATCTTCCCTGAGATAATGAGGTGGGAAGGAGCCACCATTGTAGAGAGTCCTTGGCCGTCTGGGAAAGCGAGACTTTCCTGTCCAGGGACGTTGACTTCCCGTCCCATTGGCGGAGAATGTCCCATTGAAGTGGGCGCAGATGAAACTGCGCAAAGGGAACTGCTTCCATGGCTGCCACCATCTTCCCTAGGAAATGCATGAGGCGCCGCAAGGGATGCAACTGGCCCTGCAGAAGAGATTGCACCCCTGTCTGTAGTGACCGCTGCTTGTCCAGCGGAAGCTTCACTATCGCTGCTAGAGTATGAAACTCCATGCCAAGATACGTTAGTGACTGAGTCGGTGATAGGATCGACTTTGGAAAGTTGATGATCCATCCGAAAGACTGTAGAGTCTCCAGCGTAGCATTCAGGCTGTGCTGACATGCCTCCTGAGAGGGAGCTTTGACCAATAAGTCGTCTAGGTAAGGGATCACCGAGTGTCCCTGAGAGTGCAAGACTGCTACCACCGCCGCCATGACCTTGGTGAAGACCCGTGGGGCTGTCGCCAGACCAAATGGAAGAGCTACGAACTGAAAATGGTCGTCTCCTATCACAAAACGTAGAAAACGTTGATGTTCTGTAGCAATTGGCACGTGGAGATAAGCATCTTTGATGTCTATTGAGGCAAGGAAGTCTCCTCTGGACATTGAGGCAATGACAGAGCGGAGGGTTTCCATCCGGAACCTCCTGGCGTGCACATGTTTGTTGAGCCGTTTTAGGTCCAGAACAGGACGGAACGAGCCGTCCTTTTTTGGAACCACAAAGAGATTGGAGTAAAACCCTTGCCCTTGTTCCTGAGGAGGGACTGGGATAACCACTCCTTCCGCTTTTAGGGAATCCACCGCCTGCAGCAGAGCATCTGCTCGGTCTGGATGTGGGGAGGTTCTGAAGAACCGAGCTGGAGGACGAGAATTGAACTCGATTCTGTACCCGCGAGACAAAATGTCCGTCACCCACCGGTCTTTGACCTGTGACATCCAAATGCCGGAAAAGCGGGAGAGCCTGCCCCCGACCGGCGATGCGGAGGGGGGGGGCTGGAAGTCATGAGGTAGCCGCTTTGGAAGCGGTACCTCCATTTGCTTTCTTGGGGCGTGTGTGAGTCCGCCACGAATCTGAGTTTCTTTGCGTCCTCTGAGTCCCTTTGGACGAGGTAAATGGTGTCTTGCCCGAACCTCGAAAGGACTGAAACCTCTGCTGCCACTTTTTCTGCTGAGGTTTGGATGTTCTGGGTTGTGGTAAAGAGGAGTCTTTACCCTTGGACTGCTTAATGATGTCAGCCAATGGCTCGCCAAACAGTCTATCTCTAGACAAAGGCAAACTGGTTAAACATTTTTTGGAACCAGCATCTGCTTTCCAGTCCTTTAACCACAAGGCTCTGCGCAAAACTACCGAATTGGCGGACGCCATTGAGGTGCGACTGGTAGATTCTAGGACCGCATTGATAGCGTAAGACGCAAACGCCGACATCTGCGTGGTAAGGTGCGCCACTTGCGGCACTGCTGGATGCATGATAGCATCCACTTTTGCTAAGCCAGCTGAAATAGCCTGGAGTGCCCATACGGCTGCGAATGCCGGAGCAAACGACGCGCCTATAGCTTCATAGACAGATTTTAACCAAAGGTCCATCTGTCTGTCATTGGCATCTTTAAGTGAAGCGCCATCCTCCACTGCAACTATGGATCTAGCTGCAAGTTTGGAAATCGGGGGGTCTACCTTTGGACACTGTGTCCAGCGCTTGACCACCTCAGGGGGGAAAGGGAAACGCGTATCTTTAGATCGTTTAGAGAAACGCCTTTCTGGGTGAGCGTCGTGCTTCTGGATTGATTCTCTGAAGTCAGAGTGATCTAACAAAGCACTCAATTTACGCTTGGGATAAAGGAAACGAAACTTTTCCTGCTCCGCAGCCGCCTCTTCTGCTGAAGGGGCTGGGGGAGAAATATCCAACAGCCTATTGATGGCTGAGATAAGGTCGTTTACCATGGCATCCCCATCCGGGGTATCCAGGTTGAGAGGGGTTCCAGGAGTGGATTCCTGATCACTCTCATCAGACACATCACAGGGAGACTGATTGCGCTGAGACCCTGAGCAGTGTGAAGACGTCGAGGGTCTTTCCCAGCGAGCTCGCTTAGGGTGGCTGGGGCCATCATCTGAGTCATAATCCTCGGCCTGTGAAGCCGGGGACCCCCCTGTGGGCTGGATACATTCCAAGTAAGGGGGACCTGAGGACAGAGGCCTCGCCGTGCCCAGAGACTGAGCCCCATGCATAGATTGCAAGGTCTCAAGGATTTTTGCCATAGATACAGACATATTATCTGCAAAAACTGCAAAGTCTGTCCCTGTCACCGGGGCAGAACTTACAAGCGTCTCAGCCTGGGTCGCTACCTCTCCTGACTCCGGCTGGCGAAGCAGCACCGGGTCGGAGCATTGCACACAATGGGGGTCATCGGAGCCTGCTGGTAGATTAGCCCCACATGCAGCACACGCAGTATACACAGCCCTTTTTGCCTTGGCCGCCTTGCGTTTTGAGGATGACATGTTGCTGCTTCCACAGAGCGATCTGGGATATGCAGCCAGAAGCGCACCTCACAGTGCAAGTAATACAATAACTATATATCTGTACCCAGTACACTGATACACAGTGAGGCACTAGAGGGACCAGCACAGAAAAATCGCTTACCGCCCGCTTAAAAAGCGGGTGTGTGGTCGCCAGATAGCCCCTAGTCCAGGTCTCCCAGAGCCTTGCGTCCTTCCTCCAGCCAGGCATGCATGTAATGGCTGCCGGCGTCTCGAGAGAGGAAGGGGGGCGGGCCCTGGGCGTTCCTGGCCAAGAGCGGGAAGCCTGCTTCCCTCTGTGCCAAGTGAGAGGGCTGGAGCATGTAAATCAGGCTCCAGCCCTCGTCGCTGCTAGCGAACAGCGTCTCTCCCCTACCCTGAATGACAGGGTGGGGGCGGGAACGAAACGGAGCTGCCGGCGTCCTAGGCCCAAAAAGCCGGGGACTAAATTTATAACCGCCGCCGCCGTAAAAGCGCGGACGGCGGATCCCCGGCGCACCACAAGTCACAGCAGCGCCGCCCGGTCCAGAGGGGGTCGGCGCTGCGTTCCCAAACACAAACAATCCCCCAGTAATCTGTAGGGACACCAACTCCACGTTGCGGTCCCCGGCGCACTACAACACCCAGCCAGCCCGGAGTGTGTCTGTGCCTGCCGGGGACACAGAGTACCTGTATGATGCAGGGCCTGTCCCTGATCGTACTCCTGCTCCGTCTCCATCAGGTTCTAATGGGTCTGTGGATGGAGCCCGGCATCAGAGCTGAGAGGCCGGCAGGATCCCACTTCCACAGAGCCCTACAAGGGGATGTGGAAGGAAAACAGCATGTCAGGCTCCAGCCCTGTACCAGCAATAGGTACCTCAACCTTACAACACCATCCAGGGGTGAGAAGGGAGCATGCTGGGGACACTATATGTGTCCTCTTTACTTCCATCCGAAATAGTCAGCAGCTACTGCTGACTAAAATCTGTGGAGCTATGCATGGAATGTCTGACCTCCTTCGCACACAAAGCTAAAACTGGAGAACCCGTGATACCACGGGGGGGTATAGCCAGAGGGGGAGGGGCCTTGCACTTTTAATGTAGTGCTTTGTGTGGCCTCCAGAGGGCAGTAGCTATACCCCAATCGTCTGGGTCTCCCAATAGAGCGCTGAAGAAAAGTACCCTGTTTTTCCGACGTCTTGAGACGTTAGGCCGTCGCTATGGGGTTAAGGAAAGGAGCGACGTGTCAACGGTCACTGTTTTTGAACGATTTTGCGATCGTTGATCGTCGCTCCTTGGTGTCACACGCTGCGATGTCGCTACCGGCGCCGGATGTGCGTCACTAACAACGTGACCCTGACGAAATATCGGTAGCGATGTCGCAGCGTGTAAAGTACCTTTAACACCTTAGGAGCCACGAAACACAAGTAAACAAAGAAATATTAGAATGTTGTACAATCACTATATTAATAAAACCACATTCAAAATAGAAAATTTCCTTTTTCAGTCCAAATAGTTTAAAAATGTATTTGCTGATTCATTTCTTGATATTTTTATAGTGGTCAGAGCTCAGTTTTTCCTCATACAGAACTCCAAATCTTCTTGACTGACACACATATAAAATATTCTAACTGTCTGCCCCACCACAAGAGGGAGCTAAGGAGCTTACTCCATATTGTTTGTATACTGAATTAATTAATAACACATTAAAGGGAATCTGTCATCAGGTTTTTGCTAAACTGAGGGCAGCACAATGTAGTAGCAGAAAGACGGATTCCAAGATGTGCCACTTGCTCTGCAGCTGCCTGACGTTTTGCCGGACTAGGTCTCACATGCAAACCAGTCAGGCTAATCTGTGTAACCCCACCCCCAAAAATGATTGATGTAGAATCTGCTGCCAATCAGTGGTGTGGGCCGGCTTAAACACACCTCATTTTTCTGACCACTGTTACATTTACATTTGAGAAAACTGGTATTGTAACAAAACTGCACCAAGCAGTCCAGTAAGTGACACGTCCTTGAACTTAGAGTCTCTGTTTCTACATCATGCTGCTCTCAGATAACATAGTAAAAACCTTCTTACACATTCCCTTTAGGCTCGAAGTAATGGTTGCAGCAGCCAGTTGTCACACAGAATTTTGCACGAACTTTGCCGACTGTCATGGTGGTGTTGGGAGAAAATATTATATAGGAAAAAACGGGTTTAATGCCACGCTAAAAGATCACTGATGTCAGTAAGATGAAAATCTCTTTTATTTTAGTCAATCCAACGCGTTTCAGAGACAAGGACCTTCTCCTTCTTCAAGGAAAAAAAGAAATCATCCTTCATCATTTTTCCCTGAAGAAGGAGACGGTCCTTGTCTCTGAAACGCGTTGGATTGACTAAAATAAAAGAAGGGAATTTTGTTTACTTACCGTAAATTCCTTTTCTTCTAGCTCTAATTGGGAGACCCAGACAATTGGGTGTATAGGCTATGCCTCCGGAGGCCGCACAAAGTATTACACTAAAAATGTAAAGCCCCTCCCCTTCTGCCTATACACCCCCCGTGCTCCCACGGGCTCCTCAGTTTTGGTGCAAAAGCAAGAAGGAGGAAAAAAAATTATAAACTGGTTTAAAGTAAATTCAATCCGAAGGAATATCGGAGAACTGAAACCATTCAACATGAACAACATGTGTACACAAAAAAACAGGTTCGGGTGCTGGGTCTCCCAATTGGAGCTAGAAGAAAAGGAATTTACGGTAAGTAAACAAAATTCCCTTCTTCTTTGTCGCTCCATTGGGAGACCCAGACAATTGGGACGTCCAAAAGCAGTCCCTGGGTGGGTAAATAATACCTCATAATAGAGCCGTAACGGCTCCGTCCTACAGGTGGGCAACCGCCGCCTGAAGGACTCGCCTACCTAGGCTGGCATCCGCCGAAGCATAGGTATGCACCTGATAGTGTTTCGTGAAAGTGTGCAGGCTCGACCAGGTAGCCGCCTGACACACCTGCTGAGCCGTAGCCTGGTGCCTCAAAGCCCAGGACGCACCCACGGCTCTGGTAGAATGGGCCTTCAGCCCTGAGGGAACCGGAAGCCCAGCAGAACGGTAAGCTTCGAGAATTGGTTCCTTGATCCACCGAGCCAGGGTTGATTTGGAAGCCTGTGACCCTTTACGCTGGCCAGCGACAAGGACAAAGAGTGCATCCGAGCGGCGCAGGGGCGCCGTACGAGAAATGTAGAGTCTGAGTGCTCTCACCAGATCTAACAAGTGCAAATCCTTTTCACATTGGTGAATTGGATGAGGGCAAAAAGAGGGTAAGGAGATATCCTGATTGAGATGAAAAGGGGATACCACCTTAGGTAGAAATTCCGGAACCGGACGCAGAACCACCTTGTCCTGGTGAAACACCAGGAAAGGGGCTTTGCATGACAATGCTGCTAGCTCAGACACTCTCCGAAGTGAAGTGACTGCTACTAGGAAAACCACTTTCTGCGAAAGGCGTGCGAGAGAAATATCCCTCATTGGCTCGAACGGTGGTTTCTGAAGAACCATCAGCACCCTGTTCAGATCCCAGGGTTCCAACGGACGTTTGTAAGGAGGGACGATGTGACAAACCCCCTGCAGGAACGTGCGTACCTGTGGAAGTCTGGCCAAGCGCTTCTGAAAAAACACAGAGAGCGCAGAGACTTGTCCCTTAAGGGAGCCAAGCGACAAACCCTTTTCCAATCCGGACTGAAGAAAGGACAGAAAAGTGGGCAAGGCAAATGGCCAGGGAGAAAAACCCTGATCAGAGCACCATGACAGGAATATTTTCCACGTCCTGTGGTAGATCTTGGCGGACGTTGGTTTCCTAGCCTGTCTCATAGTGGCAATGACCTCTTGAGATAATCCTGAAGACGCTAAGATCCAGGACTCAATGGCCACACAGTCAGGTTGAGGGCCGCAGAATTCAGATGGAAAAACGGCCCTTGAGACAGCAAGTCTGGTCGGTCTGGTAGTGCCCACGGTTGGCCGACCGTGAGATGCCACAGATCCGGGTACCACGACCTCCTCGGCCAGTCTGGAGCGACGAGGATGGCGCGGCGGCAGTCGGCCCTGATCTTGCGTAACACTCTGGGCAACAGTGCCAGCGGAGGAAACACATAAGGGAGTTGAAACTGCGACCAATCCTGAACTAAGGCGTCTGCCGCCAGAGCTCTGTGATCGTGATAACGTGCCATGAATGCCGTGACCTTGTTGTTGTGCCGGGACGCCATTAGGTCGACGTCCGGCATCCCCCAGCGGCAACAGATCTCCTGAAACACGTCCGGGTGAAGGGACCATTCCCCTGCGTCCATGCCCTGGCGACTGAGAAAATCTGCTTCCCAGTTTTCCACGCCCGGGATGTGAACTGCGGAGATGGTGGAGGCCGTGGCTTCCACCCACATCAAAATCCGCTGGACTTCCTGGAAGGCTTGCCGACTGCGTGTTCCTCCTTGGTGGTTGATGTAAGCCACCGCTGTGGAGTTGTCCGACTGAATTGGATCTGCTTGCCTTCCAGCCACTGCTGGAACGCTTTTAGGGCTAGATACACTGCCCTGATCTCCAGAACATTGATCTGAAGTGAGGACTCCTGCCGAGTCCACGTACCCTGAGCCCTGTGGTGGAGAAAAACTGCTCCCCACCCTGACAGACTCGCGTCCGTCGTGACCACCGCCCAGGATGGGGGTAGGAAGGATTTCCCCTTCGATAATGAAGTGGGATGAAGCCACCACCGAAGGGAAGCTTTGGTTGCCTGAGAGAGGGAGACGTTCCTGTCGAGGGACGTCGGCTTCCTGTCCCATTTGCGTAGGATGTCCCATTGAAGAGGACGCAGGTGAAACTGCGCGAAAGGGACTGCCTCCATTGCTGCCACCATCTTCCCCAGGAAGTGCATGAGGCGCCTCAAGGGGTGTGACTGACCTTGAAGGAGAGATTGCACCCCCGTCTGTAGTGAACGCTGCTTGTTCAGCGGAAGCTTCACTATCGCTGAGAGGGTATGAAACTCCATGCCAAGATATGTCAGCGATTGGGCCGGTGTCAGATTTGACTTTGGAAAATTGATGATCCACCCGAAACTCTGGAGAGTCTCCAGAGTAGCGGTGAGGCTGTGCTGGCATGCCTCTTGAGAGGGAGCCTTGACCAGCAGATCGTCTAAGTAAGGGATCACCGAGTGACCCTGAGAGTGGAGGACCGCAACTACTGCAGCCATGACCTTGGTGAAAACCCGTGGGGCTGTCGCCAGGCCGAACGGCAGTGCCACGAACTGAAGGTGTTCGTCTCCTATGGCGAAGCGCAGGAAGCGCTGATGCTCTGGAGCAATCGGTACGTGGAGATAAGCATCTTTGATATCGATCGATGCAAGGAAATCTCCTTGGGACATTGAGGCGATGACGGAGCGGAGGGATTCCATCCGGAACCGCCTGGCCTTTACGTGTTTGTTGAGCAGTTTTAGGTCCAGGACAGGACGGAAAGACCCGTCCTTCTTTGGAACCATAAACAGGTTGGTGTAAAAACCGTGACCCTGTTGCTGAAGAGGAACAGGGACCACCACTCCTTCTGTCTTCAGAGTGCCCAGCGCCTGCAGAAGAGCATCGGCTCGCTCGGGAGGCGGAGATGTTCTGAAAAATCGAGTCGGAGGACGAGAGCTGAACTCTATCCTGTAACCGTGAGACAGAATGTCTCTCACCCAACGGTCTTTTACCTGTGGCAGCCAAATGTCGGAAAAGCGGGAGAGCCTGCCACCGACCGAGGATGCGGTGTGAGGAGGCCGTAAGTCATGAGGAAGCCGCCTTGGTAGCGGCACCTCCGGCGGTCTTTTTAGGACGTGACTTAGACCGCCATGGATCGGAGTTCCTCTGATCCTTCTGAGGCCTTTTGTACGAGGAGAATTGGGACCTGCCCGCACCCCGAAAGGACCGAAACCTCGACTGTCCCCTCCTCTGTTGGGGTAATTTTGGTTTGGCCTGGGGTAAGGATGTTTCCTTTCCCTTGGATTGTTTGATGATTTCATCCAGCCTCTCACCAAACAAACGGTCGCCAGAAAATGGCAAACCGGTTAAGCACTTTTTGGAAGCCGAATCTGCCTTCCATTCCCGCAGCCACAAGGCCCTGCGTATTGCCACCGAATTGTTGGCTGCAACCGCCGTACGGCTCGCAGAGTCCAGGACAGCATTAATAGCGTAAGACACAAATGCCGACGTTTGAGAAGTTATGGACGCCACTTGCGGCGCAGACGTACGTGTGAGTGCGTCAATTTGCGCTTGACCCGCTGCAATAGCTTGGAGTGCCCATACGGCTGCGAATGCTGGAGCAAAAGACGCGCCGATAGCTTCATAGATGGATTTCAACCAGAGCTCCATCTGTCTGTCAGTGGCATCCTTGAGCGAATCCCCATCTTCAACTGCAACTATGGATCTAGCCGCCAGTCTGGAGATTGGAGGATCCACCTTGGGACACTGAGTCCAGCCCTTGACCACGTCAGGGGGGAAGGGATAACGTGTATCCTTAAGGCGCTTGGAAAAACGCTTATCTGGACAAACTCGGTGTTTCTGGACTGCCTCTCTGAAGTCGGAGTGATCCAGAAACATACTCGTTGTACGCTTGGGGAACCTGAAATGGAATTTCTCCTGCTGAGAGGCTGACTCCTCCACTGGAGGAGCCGAGGGAGAAATATCCAACATTTGATGTATGGACGCGATAAGATCATTCACTATGGCGTCACCATCAGGAGTATCAAGGTTGAGAGCGGCCTCAGGATCAGAATCCTGATCAGCTACCTCCGCTTCATCATACAGAGAGTCCTCCCTCTGAGACCCTGAACAATGTGATGAGGTCGAGGGGATTTCCCAGCGAGCTCGCTTAGGCGGTCTGGGGCTGCGGTCCGTGTCAGAGACCTCACCCTGGGATCTATGAGACACCCCGGGGGAACATTGTTGTTCCACCTGAGGGGAACCAGGGGGCAATGATTCCACAGTGCCCATGGTCTGAGATACCGGTCTGGACTGCAAAGCTTCTAGAATCTTAGCCATAGTCTCAGAAAGTCTGTCAGTAAAAACTGCAAACTCCGTCCCTGTCACCTGGACAGTGTTAGCTGGTGGTTCCCCCTGGGCCCCCCTTAGCAGAGGCTCCGGCTGAGCAAGTGCCACAGGGGCCGAGCAGTGCACACAATGAGGGTCAGTGGAACCTGCCGGTAGCGAGGTCGTACATGCGGCGCAGGCAGCATAGTAAGCCTGTGTTTTGGCACCCCTGCCTCTTGTGGGCGCCATGCTGTTGTCTCCCCTGAGCAACACAATAGGGTATATAGCCAGAAATCAACCGTGCACCATACAGTGTAAAGTATAGCCTATAAACATATAATCTATAATTACACTTCTGCACAAGTGGGGCCAGCACCTCAGGTGCTGCTTACCGCCCGCTTAAAGCGGTTGTGTGGCCACCAGAATCCCTGCCTGGGTCCCCCAGAGCTTGTCTCCCCTCTGCAGCATCAGAGGAGCTGACAGGAATGGCTGCCGGCGTTCTGAGGAGAGGAGGGAGCCGTGGGCGTGACCCAGAAAGTGCGGGAACTGGTGCCCCACTGTGCACAGTGAGGGGGGTGGAGTATGCAAAGCATGCTCCAGCCCTCAGTGCTGCCGTCCTGTACAGCGTCCCGCCCTTCCCCTGACTGGCAGGGCTGGGGGCGGGAAGAAAAAGAGACTAGGCCGCAAAAGCCGGGGACTCGAGTTATAAGCGCGGCCGCCGTATAAGCGCGGTCGGCGCGGAAGTCCCCGGCGCACTAACAGTCCCAGCCGCGCCGCAGTGATAACAATGGCAGCGGCGGTCAGCGCGGCAGTCCCCATACACTGACACACTCAGCGACGCTGCAGTGTGTAATGGCACAAACGCGGTCAGCGCCGCGGTCCCCGGTGCACTAGCACACCCAGCAATGCTGGAGTGTTGCTGTGCGCGGTCCCCACGGGGACACAGAGTACCTCAAAGTAGCAGGGCCATGTCCCTGAACGATACTCGGCTCCTATCCAGCAGAGTCCTCAGGAGCTGTGGATGGAGCACGGTCTCAGTGCCTGGAGACCGATTAGGATCCCACTTCACCCAGAGCCCTAAGGGGGATGGGGAAGGAAAACAGCATGTGGGCTCCAGCCTCCGTACCCGCAATGGATACCTCAACCTTAACAACACCGCCGACAAGAGTGGGGTGAGAAGGGAGCATGCTGGGGGCCCTGTTAAGGGCCCTCTTTTCTTCCATCCGACATAGTCAGCAGCTGCTGCTGACTAAGCTGTGGAGCTTGCGTGCATGTCTGCCTCCTTCGCACAAAGCAAAAAACTGAGGAGCCCGTGGGAGCACGGGGGGTGCATAGGCAGAAGGGGAGGGGCTTTACACTTTTAGTGTAATACTTTGTGCGGCCTCCGGAGGCATAGCCTATACACCCAATTGTCTGGGTCTCCCAATGGAGCGACAAAGAAAAGAGATTTTCATCTTACTGACATCAGTGATCCTTTAGCGCGGCATTAAACCCGTTTTTTCCTATAAAATATTTTCTGCTGTATCCTGCACGGGGCCGCCGCTTGGACCACGCGGACACTCACATGCTTACTAAGGAGTTGTGACTGTCACAACCCGACCAGGTGAGTGTACCTCTCTTTACCTCTAAACGCTTTACACCGGATAAGATCCTATTGCGCCTTCTGTCTCCCCATTTTAGCATGGTGGTGTTGGGCGCTGTTCAGAATGCAGATTCTGACACTCCACCTGATGGCTTCTCTGGTATCTGGGATAAACACATTCAGATTCGGGCATCGACGTGCTGATTCATAGGCAGGCTAGCAAAAGTTAATTTCTGCTGGTCTGCTTGCTCCTTTGGTCACATGTTGAGAGGCCTATCACATCTGCTCCCCTCCTAGTTATGTTGGTTGAAAACTTACACCGATGCCAGCTATAGTTTATTCTATGTTGGTCTGTGAGGTGTGGTGTCCTAGACTGTCTGGTGGAAGTTGTGCTTATTTGCTTAGTGCAATTGTAGAGTTTACCCCTGTTTTGTTGCTTCCTTCCTGCTTTTGTTTTTCCTCTTGAACCTTTTATTGTCTTTACCTTTATGTGTGCATGCTGTGTGACAGAGTTTTGGTTTTCCCCTGTCTGTATTTTTCTGTGGGTTTCACCACACTCCTGTCCCGTCCCTCCCTGGGGGAAGGTGAGAGGGAATCAGATCAGGACTGGTCAGGAACAGGGCCAGGATGCAGACTCAGGCCTCTCCACCATCAGGAGTATCCCTGAGGTTAGGGATAGCATAGGCCCCCCTAGGTTGAAGGGCAGCCTAGGAGCACCGGTCCCCAGCTATCCCATATGTATTGTGACACCAGTGTGCTATGCATTAAACCTACAGTAAGTCAATGGGGATTTTGAACTTGGTATACAAGAAACAGAGCTCTGCTTTAAAAGAAACAGAGATCCGCTATAACATATATTAAAAACTAAATCATAATAACAAAAGTTGGACATTAACAGTAGAATGTAAGGTCATTCTGTTAGTCACGGTTTTTGTGACGCAACAGCGATCTCGCTAGCGATCTCGTTATGTGTGACATCCAGCAACGACCTGGCCCCTGCTGTGAGGTCGCCGGTCGTTGCTGAATGTCCTGGACCATTGTCTTCAAAGACGATGTCCTGCTGGGCAAAACGCATTGCTATGTTTGACATTGTGTGACAGGGTCCCAATGACAGCAGAGATCGTTATACAGGTCGCTACTGCGACCTGTATCGTTACTGCGTTGTTGGTAAGATCTGACTGTGTGACATCTCACCAGCGACCTCCCAGCGACTTACCAGCGATCCTTATTAAGTCGCATCGTTTTCGGGATCGCTGGTAAGACGCTAAATGTGACGGGGGGCTTTAGATTGTGCTTATGTGGCGCCCCTGACCTGGTCAGGCACCACTGAGTACTGCACCCATGCTGGGGACAGTACAATACAGGTAATCCAGAAGGCTGACCGGGGTGTGGAACACAGGCGCATAGTGATCAGGTCTCACACATGTACCCATGAGAGGACCCCTGGGGATCCCAGGAGGGGGAAAAGCCTTCACCTTCACTGGAATAGTGGAGGGGGCCAAAAGCCTCCATCTCCTCTCAAGGGGTGTGGTAAGAGAGTCTGGTTGCTAGGTGGCGTAGGCAGGCACAAAAGGGAAAAGAGAAGGAGGAGTAAACAGTCTAGAGTCTGCAGCAGAGTGTGGAGGAGTGAGGAGCAGAAAAGTGAAGCTCTGACAGGAGCAGCAGTGAAGGTCCCAGATGTGAGCCGGTTCAGTGCAGAGTCCAGGGAGCTCCGAGGAGAGCTGACCCCTTCCCCTGGGCTGCTGTAGTCTGACAGCGTCCGCGCAGTGGCTACCGACGGGGGAGAACGGTCACCTAGGAGTGCTACCCGAAATCCATCTCAGCTAAAGAGAGAGCACGGAGTGGAAAGTAAGGAGACTGCTAGGGAGTACCAGGCCCAAACGGGCGGCAGATCCCGAAGCGGAGATAGATCCAGCTTTCTTTTGCTAAACCTGCCGGTGTGGGGCCCTCAAAGCCCACACCACAACACCTAAAAGCCGCAGCCACGTAGCCACAGTTAGGGCCCATAGGTCACAGGAGGCAAGCAGCTGGAGTGGCCTGGCCCAGGCGACAAGCACACGGCAAACGAAGGGGAGAGAGGCTTCAGCATCTTCCCTGGGTGACCCCCATAGGGACTCAAAGTCGGGGTTACCCCAAACCACCAAGGGCTAAGGAAGGCGAGTCGGTAGTCACCATCATCAGTCAGCCTGAAGGATACCTGGTTCCAGCCTGCTTCATCCCAGCTACGCCCGGGTTACTCACCCTGCCATCAACTGTGAGTAAAACCCCTGAAAGACAATCTGCTTGTGTGGAGTTATTCTGCGCCTTGTGGTTCTACACACCTACACAGGGCCCTGGGGCTTGCCTCACTCTCAGGAGGCTATTACAACTGACTGCACCCACCATCAGCCCCAGGCATCCCTTAACCTGCAGTGGCGGTCCCCACTGACCGCAATTCTGAGAGTGGCGTCACGACAATCCTAGAAGAAGATCTCCTACCTGTGACAGGATCCAGCTGCGTGGAGTCCCTGAAGGTAATGCACCGACACAATACTTGCGGGGCTTCACACTTACCTTTTTTAGCAGACCTGTTATCTGCACTTTGAGGGCATTTGTTTCTGTGTCCAGGCTGTTCACCTTCACACGCTGACTTGTGAGTTTACTGTTGTAACTGTCATACTGTCGCTGCAAAATAAATCCGGAAATAAATACCATTTTTAGTATAATTTTACTTGTCTGTAACTTTGAAAAATAACCATGATTTTGTGATACTCTATCAAAAAAATGTGCATGCTGTATGTGCCTATGCGATGTTGTGAGAATGTGAGGGTGTTAGCTAACTGATTAGTATACAATAAAACCAACTAATCTTAATGGGTTTTCAGGTTTTGGACTCCCTGTACCCAATGGACTCTGTATTGGTTTATATTGCTCAGTGCACTTTGTACATTTATTGGAATAGCCTGCACCTATATGATATTATGGACTGTCCTAAGGATCAGCATTCAGTTTTATATAAATGTTAAACCCCTTTAATGTGTTCTAGTATGTGTTCCACATTATACATTAAGGTATGTTATAGGGCTGGGGGAGCAGTAGGTTAAAAATTTGCATGGGAATAAGGGGATTTAGCATAATATAGTTACATCAAATTATACCAATGGCAATGAAGAGAAAGCACATGGCACTTCCATCCTTACCTTTACTTCTCGGATGCGGGCTTCTAGAGCTCTGATCTGTTGCAGGGCCCGGGAGGTGGCATTGATGCTCTGCAATCTCGCCTTAATTAGGTTGAGTTCATCATTTACCGTCATTAGGTCCATAAGGAGGGTATCGACGCAGGTGTCACATGCTGGAAAGAAACAGTCATGAACACATGATCATCAGATTAGGATTCAGTCTGCGTTCATATGCGCCTACTTCAATATGCTTTTTGGGCAATTGTGATACAACTGTAATATTTTTACCACAATTTTGGAAAATCACTGCAAAAGAATAAGGTGCGAATGCAGCCTTAAATGCTATTTAGTTAGAGATATAGGGTTAATTTACAGGTAAATAGTATTACAATGTAGCCTGGCTGCTACAGTCACCACTCATAGCACCGCTCACTACACTGAGTGGCGGATGAATCACTGCCTGGTACTTTGATTGACAGCCAACTCTGCAGCGCATCTGTGCAGAGCGAGTTGTCAGTCAAAGTGACGGGCAGTGATCCATCCACCACTTATTGTATAGTAAGCAGTGCTGTTAGGCGGGCTTTGCACACTACGACATCGCAGCCCGATGCTGCGATGCCGAGTGCGATAGTGCCCGCCCCCGTCGCAGCAGCGATATGTGGTGATAGCTGGCGTAGCGAAAGTTATCGCTACGCCAGCTTCACACACACACTCACCTGCCGTGCGACGTCCCTGTGGCCGGCGACCCGCCTCCTTGTTAAGGGGGCGGGTCGTGCGGCGTCACTGCGACGTCACACGGCAGGCAGCCAATCAGAGCGGAGGGGCGGAAATGAGCAGGATGTAAACATCCTGCCCACCTCCTTCCTTCCGCATATCCTACGGAAGCCGCAGTGAGGCCGGTAGGAGACGTTCCTCGCTCCTGCGACTTCACACACAGCGATGTGTGATGCCGCAGGAGCGAGGAACAACATCGGACCGTCGCGTCAGCGTAATCATGGATTACGCCGACGCTGCACCGATGATACGATTACGACGCTTTTGCGCTCGTTAATCGTATCATCCAGCCTTTACACACTGCGATGTCGCATGCGATGCCGGAAGTGCGTCATTTTCAATTTGACCCCACCGACATCGCACCTGCGATGTTGCAGTGTGCAAAGTGCCCCTTAGTGGTGCCTGTCATGGCTCCATGCAAGCCCCCATGACTGAAAGTTGGCGGAAATAAGTTTATTTATTCCTGGTAGTCGCACTTTATGTAAGATAGCTGGGCAGTATTCAAGTAAAAACAAAGCAGGGAGACCTTGATTTTATGTCTTGCAGACAGATACTACAGGTTGAAAACCTAGGATTGACCCAGTGACGTAACTTGAAGCTTCAATGCAAAATCTCCAACCAAGCCCCCAAACTATCATGGTCTTCTTATGTGGGTCAAAGGGACTTTTTGTGCCCCGTTTAGGCTCCATTTTGGTGTCTTTCTACCATACACCACCAATAAATTACCTAGTTAAGTCTGTGTTTTACTTTTTTACACTCTGTGGCTCCTAAAATCTGCAATCTGGTGGGAATCTTTACCACCATGACACATCTAGACTTAAGGGCGCTTTACACGCTGCGAAAACGCTAGCGATGTCGCTAGTGATCGCACTCGACCCCGTCGTTTGTGCGTCACGGGCAAACTGTTGCCCGTGGCGAACAATATTGCTAGGACGCGTCACACATACTTACCTTCCTAGCGACGTCGCTGTGGGTGGCGTTCAACCTCTTTTTTAAGGGGGAGGTTTGTGCGCCATCACAGCGACGTCACACAGCGGCTCGCCAATAGACGCGGAGGGGCGGAGACCAGCCGCATTAACGACACGCCCACCTCGTTGCCGGAGGACGTAGGAACATTGTTGTTCGTTGTTCCCGAGGTGTCACACATAGCGATGTGTGCTGCCTCAGGAACGACGAATAACCTGCGTCCAGCACCAGCAATGAGATTTGGGAAAGGAATGACGTGTCAACGATCAACGATTTGGTGAGTATATCTGATCGTTAGTGGTCGCTCGTAGGTGTCACACGTAACGACATCGCTAACAAGGCCGGATGTGAGTCACGAATTCAGTGACCCCAACGATATCTCATTAGCGATGTTGTTGCGTGTAAAGCGGCCTTTAGTCTTATATAAGCAGATATAATCCCTTCATGTGACATCTCCTTCTTGCCCTACATAGAAGAGGTAGCCAAGCCCACCGACAGAGTAACACAGGGACTCGATGTGATATATTTGCAGTTCTGGATAGACACACTTTCTATTTTTACTGATGAATTTCTCTGTAGTGTCTCTACTTACAGTCATCACCTCCTGTGTCTTTGGGATCTTCATCAAGACATTCTATAATGTAGGAAATAAATATATATATAAAGATATCACATTATTGATATGGTATCGAGCAGCAGTTGGCAGGTTCATTTATTCATTTTTCATTATACAAATGATCTCTACAACGTATTAATACCTCCCTCATAAGACGGATATAATGAACTATCTATGGACTATGTGGCCTACAGCCAAGTCCAACAGTCTGGAGCTGAAGCTTCATCCTTGATTAATGACAGTAATGAGGAGGAACTGGAAAGAGACATTAATCTTCACACCCACCTCCTGTTAGGGGATCACAACTTCTCTGCTGGCCATTGTTTCCACAGTTACATGGCAGACACTTGCCACCAAGCCTTAAAGGATTTCCATAATAGCCGTGTGCACATCTACAAAACAGAAGATCTATAGGTGAACATCATGTTATGTGACACACTGCTGTGACACGTGGCTTCCGACATCTGGCTTGAAAAACCCCATATACCTTTATAAAGTAATGAAAGCAATAGCGTGCAGTGACGTATTCTATTAGATCGCAGTATACTTACTCCCCACAGTTGAACCCAGTGTATCCTGGTTTACAGAAACACCGGATATTTCTGCCACTTCCAGAACATCCGGTAGCAAAACTATAAAGAAAAAAGATCATTAACACTTTCTAAAAACTAAAAGCAATATTATGTGTGTAAATAAATAATGAGCACCAGAACAGCTCTCTTCATGTTAGGCAGAAGAATTGGCATAATATTAAAGGGAATCTGTCACCAGGTTTTTGCTACCTCATCTGAAAACAGCATAATATAGAGACAGAGACCCTGATTCCAGTTATATGTCCCTTACTGAGCTTCCTGCTGCTGTTTTGATTAGATCACTGTTTAACACTAGAACTACTGAGGTAGTCATTTTGACTACTTTGCACCATGTATTTCTATATAGGTGTCACGAGTCCAGTATTTTTAGTGTTAATCTGCTGTAGTTCTATCCGTTCTCTGTATAACCCCGCCCACTGATCGGTAGTTTCAGTGTACACTGTGGATAGGCACATTAAATACAATAATTCGGCCATAGCTAATACACCGAGTGGATAGCAAGATGGTATCCCTTGGGAGAATTGCCGACTCCAATAAACATGTCAAGGGAGGAGAAAAAGGAGATAAGGCAAAAAAATAATGCAAAAATATAACAATTTTATTAAAAATATAAATACAGTGCAAGAGAATAAAGGACAAAAATTGGAAAGGTAAACAGGGTGTGGGTGAGGAAAAAGGGGATATTTCCTGAGTAAAAGGGGGGTTAAATTAGTTGCCAAAGCGGAACCAGGCCCAAAAAGGTATTAAATGGACGTATGTGGGTAAAATCAGCAATGGCTGGTATAAGTATCACCAGAAAATGAGGATAAGCAGCGGCTCGGACATAAGAGGGCACATATAATGTGTGTGTAAAGACATGAGTGCCTCAAAAAGGGGGGGCTACAAAAGGAGCCGGTGCCCTCTCAAATGAACATGTGGGGCATGTCAGGGTGAGAACCATGAACAGGTAGCACTTGCCTCCGGAACCAGCCCCATTCACCATCAGGTAATGCAGCGGCTCTTGCATATTGCATGTCAGGGTTTTTTCCATTTACAGCCGCACTTTTATCCACTATTATTTTGTCCTTTATTCTCTTGTACTGTATTTATATTATATTATTAATAAAATTGTTATATTTTTGCATTATGTTTTTGCCTTATCTCCTTTTTCTCCTCCCTTGACTGTGGATAGGCAGAAAACTTCCAATCAGTGGTGGGGGCAGAATTATACAGAGCACATTAATATGGAGGGCTACATGGCAACAGATTTACTAGTCCTCTAGTGATAATCTCCTGCTGATAAAACATTGATTTCACCAAAATGAAAACAAAGAGCCCAGTAAGTGACAATTCGCTGGAATCAGAGTTTCTGCCCCTACAATGTACGGCTGTCAAGGGACAAAAACCTGGTGACAGATTCCTTTTGATACTGTTCTTATTGCAGATTGGGCACTGTTATGTCTATCTTACAGCACTGAGAAAGCAGTAAGTGACTGTCATACTTCTTCCTGGAAACCGTACATAGACATAACGCAATATAATTCATACTAAATTGAATATTGCAAAATAATGATTCAGGTATATAATTTCCCTTCAGTTATATTACTTCTTCATACCAGCTTATAATATAATACGTGTGATACATGACAGACCCACCTGTTTGAAGCCACGGGGAGAGGGCAGGGACATAACGCGCACGAGCCTTGGGTGGCATCCCCGCTGTAGCCTTCTTTGCACAGTTGGCAGTGGTCGCCCTCCGTGTTATGCTGGCAATTCTACACACAATCAGGAGCAAATCAGTGCATGAGTACATTCTAATAACATAATTGATGAAACTGTTTTCTCAATTCTCTTCTCTTTACATGTTCCAACAGACACAAAAAAGCAATTGTGCTAATTAAATAGGCCTCCTAGTAGTAATTACTATGCTCTTATTATAGGGCTATGTACTAATGTAATGGTAATGTTCCAGACCACATATCATGAGCTTAATCATACTTTTCCTTTTTAAGACATGAGGACATGCAGAATTACTGACTGTTCTCATAGTCTGATGCTCTGAGTCCGCATACTATGCAGCGCCATCCTGTAGCAGCTTGTCCTGAATGTATGTACAGCCGCTCCCTGAACCGAACGAACTGCAAACTACCAGGAGATCTGACGGCTGCAGCCAAAATCAGCCACAAAGGCAGCATTTCTACTTCATTTACACATGCTCAATATTTCATTAGAAATGATTTGTGACAAGGCGAAATTATAAGAGGGGCAGAACCTGGTGCGTAAGGGATTCAAATGCCCTTCTGCCCCTCAAGTCTTATAAATGGAGCACATCAGGTGGTCTTTATGTGTCAGCTTCATATACAATGTTTTGGCACACTTTGTACATGGCAGAAAAATGTAATTCTAATAACAAGAATGACTTGGTTTGGGGGTATTGCCTCCTTCCAGGTAAACAAACACTGTCACGTTACATAGGGCTGCCCAGGATCAAGCACATTCATGATCAGAGCTGAACTTCAGCTTTAGGTCACAAGCGCTTACATATTTCTGTATGTCGACCCTAAGACACACAGTGTGTTTTTATGTGCAGTTTTGTCATAAATCTTCATGCAAATTCTGATTCCAGCAAAGTCAATGAAAATTCTGAAGTGTTGGGCATGTCGCTTTTTTTCCCTTGCAGATTTGGTGCAGAAATAAATCCGCAGCATGTCAATTATTTCAGGTTTTTCCACCCCAGAATGCATGGAAAACACTTGGAAAAAAAAAGCATCAAAAATATATAAAAAACCAAGACAAAAAACTCTGCAAAAATCCGCATTTTTTTTTCTGCCAACAGATGCAGATTTGGTGCAGAGATTTCTGCAACCAAATAGTCAGGGTGCGCACATAACCTGAATAGCACTTCAGTGCCTTCCCAGCAATAGCAGATTCCTCAGGTTGATGAATCTGTTGCATAATGTGCTGGAGGAGACTGAAAAGGACTTCATATAGTGCACTGGCATTAAGAAATGTCAGCTTATACAATACAGTTAGTTCATTCATACACTTTACCTATATCACCTGTATAAAAGGTGCTGACTGCAGACATGTGCCAACCATAATGTAATTGAAAATGTACGTGAGTAAATACATTTCTGATTTAGGCTAAAACGGTGACATGATGTACAACACTGAAATCACATTGACACTTTGCAATATTGGATGTAACAATTACCTATGGTCTGGCATAGTGTGACTGTGATAGTGGCATTTTCTGTCACATGTAACATATTTGCCATATGCAAGTCGCTGGTAATATGTGACATGCATGCAACTTGTCTGTAACTTGGTTGTTTGATTTACAGAAAATCAGAGCTCTAAAATAGTTGTGTGACTTTTTGTAGTCAGACATTAGTCTAGTTATGTAACATTCTTAATAAATAACAAATATTCAAAATGAAATGGAACTTACAATGCATATTCCAGATCCATCATGGCATCGAGTGGAGTGCCCATTACATCTGCAAGGGACACATCTTCCAAGGTACAAGCCTTTATTCTCTCGATAATGGCCAGGTGCACACTCCTGTGAGAAGAAATGAATCATGTATAAGAATATAGAGGCTCCTGCATATCCAGGTTTCGCTCAAAAAATGTTTCAAAGAACCTCGAACTATGTGACCAAGAGATGCGTCTGCTCAGCCATGGAGCTGATTTGCTCATTGCAGACATTGGCCTTAGAAAGAGAAAAATGAATGAATAAGGAAAGAATATAAAAATGTACATGTATGAGAAAATTTGTGCATGTGAGCAAAATAAGGGTTCACAGCTCTTTGTCTAAAATAGTAGTAGAACCCATAAAAGACAGGGCCTCCATTCATCAGTTGTTGCCAAAATTCTGTAATATAAGGCCGGGGCCACACGGGGACTACTGCGATCCTCGCATGACACTCGGCTCACGCTGGCAGCACAGCAGGAGTCGAGTGTCATGCGAGTGTCATTGCGACTGAGGTCCGATCGTGTGATCAAACCACAGCTGTGGGGGGCAGGCTGGCACTGAGGGGGGGTGGGCCGGCACTGAGGAGGGGCAGGCAGGCTCTATGGAGGGGAGGGATTTATCTCCCCCTCTCCTCCGTTGCCGGCTATTGCCATTCTCGCACTGTAGTCACAGTACACCAGTGTACAGCGAGTGCAGTGTGATGTTTCTCTCGCCCCATAGACATGAATGGGTGCGATAGAAACAAGGATCGCATTACACTTGCAGCATGCTGCGACTGTTTTCTTGGTCCGACTAGGGTTGAAAAAATAATCGCTCATGGGTGCTGGCACATAGGTTAATATTGGTCCGAGTGGAATGCGATGTTTTATCGCATTCCACTCGCTCTCATTTTCATGCCGTGTGTCTTAGGCCTAAGAAAAATGCAAATAGTGAGTCAATGGCGATGAACCAATTCTCTTCTCTTGATCTCATGATTAGCAATAAATAAGCACCAAAGTGAGTCTAAAACTTAACCTCTACTGATATACCTTAAATATTGTATATAAAAAGACTGTGTAACCCACAACCCAGTGAAAACCAGATCTAAAACCAAATCTATATCTTTTATGTGTCTGGGCTCTTGGTACCAACAGCCAAGATAAACAAATACAAGATATAGATTGTTATCTCATTGCTTAAAATTATATGGCAGCCACCACACTTACAGTTGCGGTTTGGTTTCAGACCAGGTTGTCACTGGGTTGTAGCTGACACATTCATTTTGTATACAGTTTCAAAATTCTGTAATAAAACATGTAAAAAAATAGGGAACTGAAAAAATTATAGTTGCACAAAAAGTTTGCAACTTATGGTGTATGGTGTCACCTTCACCAACTCTTAAAAAAAAAAAAAAAAGAAGGCACAGCTTAGCAGAATTCGTGGCTGAGGATGGCCATCAAAATCATCATAATTTAAGCCACAATAGTGGATAAAAATACAACCCACGTACTACAGTCACTGAATGCAGAATATTCCTTACAGTGGGCTCAGCAGCTGAAGGATGCACAAAATTCAATAAGAGGCTCTTAATAAATTTGGCGCCTCTTGAGTGCAAAACGTCAGTCTTGTTTATTAGGAGTCTATGGATTCTCTGTAGGAACCCTGCCTTTGCTTCTATACAGGCTGCGCTCTGCTGCATGTTTAATCCATGAATTAGAAACTGGGTAAATGATGGCCAATAACCAAAATTGCAAGTTTAGTATAATACTCTAGTAAAGTGTGATAAAAAACTGGAACATGGAGGGAGGATTTCAGGGTCTGGTAAAAGTCATCTAAAATCAATTCATGTATAGAAAACATCTATTGTTCCTCGGCCATAGGCTATCCCTGAATTTCATGTACTACAGAGGCCACAATCAAAAAAGGCTTTGTTAATTTTTGATGCCCCAAGTTATTAAAACATACATTTTTTGCCAGTTCTAATAGTGATCAATTGGACCCACACACGGTCAGGTCACTGGGGCAATCTTTCAATTTGTGCTTTATTTTGGACCATCAGTTTGAGTTGGTTGGACACAAGATTACTGGGTTAGAGATAGTCACCCAAAGAACCCACTGTACTGGCTGTCAACAAGGGGTGGGGAATTCGCCCCAGCTAGAGACGGCTGACATCCTGGAGGGACAGATGGGCAGACGATGGGGATATTGGGCTTCTCCATACACATTAGACTGTTGACTGTATTTGTGCCATCTCACATTTTTTTCTGTTTCTTTTTGGTTACATCCACTGGTCACTTTACGAACACAAACTATTACGCTAGGCTTCAAAGTTTCTATATATCTTATTGTATACTTTTAACACTAGAAGTCCCAGAGAGGGGTCATTTAACATTTCTACCTTTGGAACCCAGAGACCGGTTGAATGACCTGAAGGATTTTAGCTAACATCCTATAATCATAATTGAGGTGGATCAATACAATTGCCCCCTGCAGATTCCTCAGGCAATGGCCACATTTACAAATGAAAGGATGCTAATTGGAGCCATCAGAGTTGTCAGTTTGGACTAAGGGTCATTTGACCCTCTTTCGGGACTTCAGGGGGGAGCTCGAAATTTCTGGGACTTCTAGTGTTAAGGAAAAGTGGTCCCAAGCAGTGTATATGGCTATAGATTCCTGAAGTCTGTGTCAGTCAATGCCAAGTGAGAATTTCTTAACAACAAACTGGACATAAATTTAATAGTGATAGAAGAATAACGGTGCAAAGACTGGAGATGCTGTTATTTTAAGGGGCTTAAAGCAGATCTGACACAAAATTTCACAACAAAACTGTACACATTATTAAAGGTAATCTGTCAACAGGACAGGATCTGTGCAATGCAGATAGAAGGTGTCACATTCTGATAACCTGTGACTGCAGTGCATTAGAATACCAGTAACCAGCACCTATACGTGTCTGATGGATGCAGATGACAACTGTAAATTCCTATTCCACTCCAAGTCTCCACGTTGCGTTTTTTAAGCGTTTTTTTTTCTACAGGCAAAATCTGCTCTCTTGGCAGAAAAGACAAAATCAGATTTTGCCGAACTTTTTTTAAACTTTTTTTATACGTTTTTGCTGCATTTTTTGGGGTGGATTATATGTGTCCTTTGTCTACAGTATGTTTTAGGGCATGTGCACACAGTGTGTTTATTGATAGTTTTTTTTAGTGCAGTTTTGTTACAAATCTGCATACCTATCTTTATGCCAGCAAAATCAATGAGAATTGTGAAGTGCCGTGCACACGTTGCTTATTTTTTCCTTTCAGATTTGGTGCAGAAAATAATCTGCAGTATGTCAATTGTTGGTGCGTTTTTCAGCCCTTCCTCCCATTGACTTCATTATGAAAAACGCACCAAAAATGCGGGGCAAAATGCACCAACAACCGCGTTTTTGGTGCATTTTTCTGCTAGAAGATGCAGAAAATTACCGCCCCAAATACTCAGCATGTGCATGAAGCCTAATAATATTGATTTTATTCACCAAAAAACGCAAAGTTGTGCTTTTTGTACTCGCATTGCTTTCTATAGGTGAAAAATCTGCAAAAATGCTGAAAGAATTGACTTCCAATAATAAAGATTATATGAGGAAATTGCTATTAAAATAATTCCCTCATACACATGTGATACACAGTATATTCACACTTGTCAGATTTCTGTGACTGCTCTATTCATCTAAGGCCCCCTTCACACGTCCGTGATTCCTGTACGTTTGACGTCTGTTTTCATACGTATCGGAGGCAGAGACATATGCAGACTCATTAAAATCAATGGGTCTTCGCACATATCTGCGTTTTCTCACGGATGTGTGTCCATGTGGCGCCATGTCCGTTTTTCTCTGGCAGCACGGGTGTCACACGGACGACGGACTGCTGTCTTTGGCGCTGAGGTCACTTGCTTCTGGGCCCGCTCATTATGCTCACTGCACCGCGGACCCGGAAGCAGCAGAAGCGTAGGAGACAGCAAGGCCAGGGACAGGTGAGTATAGAAGTTCATGCTGTCCGTGTGCTATGTGGATGTCACAGGAATAGCACAGGGACAGCATACACTGAACACACGCACACCCATACGCACCTACACCACGGACCGTGTAAAACTAGTGTGTTTTGCACAAACGTGTGAAAGAGGCCTAAGGCTGAGTTCCTGTCGCGGGCGGAGGGTACGCGCTCGCCACGCTCGGGTCCGGGGCTTCTGCTGCTGCTGCTGCTCAGTGGCTCGAGCGGTGGGCCGGACCACCGCTCGAGCAGCGCTCCTCACCCGTGAGTGACAAGGAGATGGTTAGTTTGGGGGAGATTGTTCGTGACGCCACCCACGGGGCGTGGTGATGATGGCACCACCGCTGCTGATAACGGGGATCCCAGGAGAGATGGTAGGGAGCAGCTAGGATGTTGTCCCCTCCGTGGGTAGGGGGGTTGGTGATCCCGGGGCCCGGTGGTGTAATGGGGAGGCTGGGATGGCTGGGGTGCAGGGACTGCGCAGCGCAGTGCGGACGGCACTGGTGTACTCACTCAGACAATCACTGACAGATTCTCTGGTAAACCAAAACGGCCGGATGGACGGGTCCCGCAGCCGGCTACAGTGTTGTTGTTGTGCTCTCCCCGGACGGCTGATGGTGGCTGTCTTTCCCTGCACCTTTTAGAATGTTCTGACTCCTGTGGTTGCCCACCGGTAGTCCGCTCCCCGGCGTATAGGTGCCGTAGGAGCCCGTTTTGCCCGCAGGCGCTGGCCCTTGGATCTCTAGCTTGTGGCGGTGGCTGTATATCCTCACGGTGTGAGCGGTTGCCTTCTGTCGGGACTTGGTTGTTGCGAAATCCCTGGGGTTCCTGTCACACTCGGATTTGACTATTGACGGCAGCTCCAAGCCTGGTAGGGGTCCGATGGCCCTGCCTGTGTGCTTAGCTTCACTCCGCTCCCCGGTTCGGTACCGCGGGGCCACCGCCCAGCCCCGATCCTTACGGTTTTGCAGAGTTCCACCAACTCCTGCAGACGGCCACCACCGTCTGCCAACCTTGCTGTCAGTGCCTGGGCTCCTACCCAGGCACACGCAGACCTTTTACTCCTCTCACTTTCACCTCCAAAACTGATCTGTCTGTTTTTCCCGCCTCCAGGCCTGTGAACTCCTCGGTGGGTGGGGCCAACAACCTGGCTCCGCCCCACCTGGTGTGGACATCAGACCCTGGAGGGAGGCAACAAGGGTTTTTGTCTGACTGTTGTAACTGCCTAGGGTGGGGGGGTGTGTATGTTGGTATGTATGTGACTACCTGGCTAGTCCAGGGCGTCACATTCCCATGTCCTGTAATCATCAGTGAGAACGGATCCTAGAGAGATACCTTGGGAAAAAAGATCTGCAAACATAATTTTTTTGGCTGTTGTTAAATAACTGATGACAGCCGGCTCCGTTGTTTTAAACATTTGAATCTATGGAGAACAGATCCGTTAACGGATTGCTATTTAGTCATCCATTATTCTTGCATTTGTAATGGATCCATTTATTTATTACAGTATCCGTTACAAATGGAAGATAAATAGTAATGTTAATGTATCCGTTTTCTATAGACTCCAACGTTAAGAAAACATCATTTTGGTATCAGATCTCATTCTAACGGATGATTACAGGACATGTGAACTCAGCCTAAGGGCCTGTGCACACAGTGCAGTTTTTGATGCGTTTTTGGTGCACTTTGAGAAATCAGAAATGCCATGCGAAAGTTGCTTTTTTTTTCCTTGCAGTTTTTGGTGCAGAAAAAAAGAAGCAGCATGTCAATTCTTTGGGCGTTTGACATGCGTTTTGCCACTGAAAACATTAAAAATATGCATGGGCCGAAAAGCGGCAAAAATGTATACGTTTTTTGGCCAGAGATGCGTTTTTCTGCCAGAGGGTGCGTTTTTCACTTAAGGCACAAATCTGCAGCATGCACATATAGATAGACTAAATGGGGCTTTCAGAAAACCATATGCTTGCCACCAAAAACCTCATTAAGATCCATAGAAATGATTTATGATCTTCCATGTATAAATATACATTAGAGGAGACGTAATGCTCGTCCATGTTGAGCCAGTACTAGGTGAAATGGACAAAAACATCTTGCCCAAACAAAACGTTAGGCTAAATTCACACCACATCTGTGATTAATATCAGTGTGCATTCTGGAAATACAGTGCCTTGCGAAAGTATTCGGCCCCCTTGAATTTTTCAACCTTTTCCCACATTTCATAGTTGAAACATAAAGATAAAAATTTTAATGTTATGGTAAAGAATCAACAACAAGTGGGACACAATTGTGAAGTTGAACGAAATTTATTGCTTATAATAGACTTGAATAAACTGAAAATTGGGGCGTGCAATATTATTCGTCCCCTTTACTTTCAGTGAAGAAAACTCACTCCAGAAGTTCATTGAGGATCTCTGAATGATCCAATATTGTCCTAAATGACTGATGATGATAAATATGAGCACACCAAATATGTGGAAGTTTGGCGTAAAAGCAACACAGCTCATCACCCTGAACACACCATCCCCACTGTCAAACATGGTGGTGGCAGCATCATGGTTTGGACCTGCTTTTCCACAGCAGGGACAGGGAAGATGGTTAAAAGTGATGGGAAGATGGATGGAGTCAACTACAGGACCATTCTTGAAGAAAACCTGTTGGAGTCTGCAAAAGACCTAAGACTGAGACGGAGATTTATCTTTCAACAAGACAATGATCCAAAACATAAAGCAAAATCTACAATGGAATGGTTCATAAATAAATGTATCCAGGTGTTAGAATGGCCAAGTCAAAGTCCAGACCTGAATCCAATAGAGAATCTGTGGAAAGAGCTGAAAACTGCTGTTCACAAATGCTCTCCATCCAACCTCACTCAGCTCCAGCTGTTTGTAAAGGAAGAATGGGCAAGAATTTCAGTCTCTCGATGTGCAAAACTGATAGACACATACCCCAAGCGACTTGCAGCTGTAATCGCAGCAAAAGGTGGCGCTACAAAGTATTAACTTAAAGGGGACGAATAATATTGCACGCCCCAATTTTCTGTTATTTATTTTTTAAAAAAAGTTGAAAGCAATACATTTCTTTCAAATTCACAATTGTGTCCCACTTGTTGATTCTTCACCATAACATTAACATTTTTATCTTTATGTTTGAAGCCTGAAATGAGGGAAAAGGTTGAAAAATTCAAGAGGGCCGAATACTTTTGCAAGGCACTGTATCTCCCAACATATATGCAGACATGTTCATAGGATTTATTTGACACATGTATATCAGAAGGATGCCCATTAAAAAGAGTTTGGAGGAATCCCCTTGTGTTGAAAAGCAAAGACGACTAAGCTTTATATCCCGAGGTAAAAGAATAGATCATAGTAGACAACCTAGAACACATCCCAGATTCTCCTAAATGCGTCTTTTGTGTTTCAGATAATAGTAACAATTTGTAAGACGTAACGAGTGACAATAAACTTTGGGATGATCCGGTATATAGGCACCATAATGTGTACAATGCAGCTGGAGTCCAGGTGCTGATATACAGGGACACTGATGGATTGAGAACATGCACTCACTTGCATATCCTTGGCCGCCGGTGGGATCTACAGGCCCTGACGGACGCAGCAGCTGCAATATTACTATTAATGTATTCATGTAGGGACGTCATCATTATAGGAAGAAATCATCAAAAGCTAACAATCATTGTGAAGGTAATCAGAGGATGATGATGGATTATAACAGGGATAGTGATGAGAGTCCAAATCCATATCCATCGTATCCACCATTGAGATGAACTATATTGTGTATATTCACTTCAGCACTGAAGAAAGTAACATTAATAGATTCCTCCTTACTCCTCGTCATACAGAAGATCACACACACGCCTCACATATACTCACATTGTTGTCTTGTCCGTTCAGGATGTTTTGCTGCTGATTGATTCTAAGGGGCATCTGCAGGAACTCTACCCTCTGCTGGGTGCCCAGTGCCCCACACAGCACCAATCCCAACAGGAAGTTTAGCAAGTGAATCATTTTTCCCATAAGTAACACTGAATCTCCTCTTCACAGTAAGGTGTCCGCTGTATTTTAGTGAGCGCCCATTCTTCACAGTGCAGTTGCCAATTTACAAAAGTGTCATCCACCTTGTCAAATCCTTCTTATACTGCAGCCTTGTGACTCAGGTATCCAGACCTTCTACTAGGCTCGCATGGTGCTGCGCATCGCCCCACCTCCCAACCCAAAGCATGAGTCATGTTGTGTAATAAATGAGTGGCCCCAAGGGCTGACAGTTTAGAATATAGCAGCGTATCTAAGGTGTGTCTGATAACACTTCACCTCCACCCTGTGACACTCAGACATTTCTAGACCACTAGGACGGTAAATCTCAGCCTGAGTAATGCAGCAGACAGATAGGATGTGTGTGACGGATCAGTCAGAGGTGCCGCAGCTTCCTTTGGGCTACATATTTTCGGCATAACACTGTTACATGAGAGCCGGTTACAGCATTTTAGGAAGCAAGCCCCGGCTTGTAGCAGAGCTGAATATTCCATATTCATAGTATTAGCACTTCTGATTAACCTGTTCAAATCTGTGAAATATTAGATGAAAGCCGATGACCAGTTTACTGATATTACCTGTAAGGAACATGAGTTTGTCTTTGGTCAAGTTCGTTTCTACAAAGATGGTCACTCAGCTTTCTAGAGACCAGACATTGGGAAAGCTGACACCTGTGTGCCGCCCTCCAAAAGTGATAATGCCACCTTTGTACCAATCCAGTGCAAAATAATAAAGTTTATACTCACAGAGTATTCTTTTCCTCTGTACACAGAGCGGGCTGCATGCGTCGGTACTAATGTAGGCCTACCGCAGACTCCGGACTACATGAAATGCAGTGGTGGGGCAGGGAGCCTACGGCCTGACGATGATACAGGTCAAAGTCACGTTCAATGGGGGCACCAATTCTCACATTCTTCAGAAAATAGCATGTGGCAGCTGCTAGCATCCCTTATCAAACCATTATATTAGGCGCCGAGAGCATCACCTTTGGGTAGGTAATCAGTGTAAGACTGGATAATATGGATGGGCCACCAATGAGAAAAATCCCTTTAAAAACAAATACTGTTAGTTACCTGTCAGGCCACACATGGAGTCAGTGCTGCGCCATAGTAAAAGCCCATAGATACTACGAGCTTTTTATATAGAAAAGCTTTGGTTCTTGGGTACAATAGTCATTTTCCATATGATGGTTCGGTATTAGGGCTTGGTTCCACTTGCGATTTTCATGGGTGAGTGCAATCCGATAAAACATCTAATGCAAGTCTATGGGTGCGAGAAAACTGTTGCACGGCATAACATGTGCATGTCATACGGATACATATGCATGTCATACAGATAGCATACGCATGTCATAGAAATAGCATACGCATGTCATACAGATAGCATACGCATGTCATAGAAATAGCATACGCATGTCATACAGATAGCATACACATGTCATACGGATAGCATACGCATGTCATACAGATAGCATACGCATGTCATACGGATAGCATACGCATGTCATACAGATAGCATATGCATGTCATACGGATGGAATACGCATGTCACACAGATGCTTGGTGAGAAAAATACGCACTCCCATGACACTCATATGGCACTCGCATGACACTCATATGTAATACGGATACTAGAAAAAAACGCACTCGCATGACATACGCAAGACCATACGCATGACACTCATCCCACTTGCTATAAAACATTGCACCTATTTTTATCCACAAACGTTGGACAAGTGAAATCCGTTTGGTGTTCCATATGTCATGCGAGTGCTATGCGAGTTTGTTATTTTTTCTTGCCTACGCTCCGTATCCCATAGGTATGCAATGTGTTTTTTTCTCCGCAGCTATTATTCTACAATCATTGACAGGACCATTTACAGTGTTCTATGCTACAGAACAGTACTGTATCCGTTAAAAAACAGACAGCATACGGATGGTCTGTGTGCCCTTAGTTTTTTTCTCTCGTACCCATAGATGTGCATTGGCGAGCCTCGAGTGATACCGTACGCAGCATGCTGCGATTTTTTTCCTCAGCTACATTCCAGCTTAGGAAAAACTTGCACATTTGCTCTGCATCAATGAATAACATTGGTGCGAGTACAATCTGATTTTTTATTGGATTGCGCTCGTCTATATTAAAAGCGAGTGAGGCCTAACTTTCATACAATGGAACATGACACAAGTTATTAATAATTCTCACCTCTACATTTAGCATGAGCAAAAAATAAAATAATTTCAAGGAAATAAATTAGCGATTTTAACATTTTTTTAATATATAACATAGCAAAATAACACCAAAGTAAATACCGGTATACCCTAAATATGCTCCAATATAGACCTGAGCAAAGTGCAGCCCAAGGGCCATATCCAGCCCTATAGCTGTTCCTGTTTGGCCTGTGGTCCATTGCTTCCAGACCTTCGGTTGTCTCTGTCCACACCATGTCCCCCCCTTTCCCACCTGGTGTCCCAATTTCGTTGCTATCTGTCACAAAATTGTAGCAGAGTACCGGGGGATTGATAGGGAGAAAACAGTCTATTTTTTTTAATAATTCTGAGTGTGTGGGCTCATACTTTATATAGGGAGGTTGTGTATGGGACCATACCATTTGGGTAACTGTATGGGGGCTCAGACTGTGTATAAGGGGCTTTGTGTGGGCTCTTACTGTATATAGAGGGACTATCTGGGGGCTCATACTGTATATAGGGGGCTGTGTAAGGCATCATACCATTTGTGTACTTGCGTGTAGGCTCAGAATGTGTATCTGGGCTGTGTGGGGGCTCATACTAAATATAGGAATGTGTGTGTGGGCTCTTCCTGTATATAGGTGAGGTATGTGGGGCTTATACTGTATTCAGGGGGCTGTGTGTGGGATCATTCTGTATACAGGAGGGATGTGAGGACCATCATACTAACATGTGGGGTGATGTGATGACCTTCATACAGTGTGTGGGGAGGGCTGGGAGGAACATCAATACTGTCTGTGGAGGTATACTAGGGCCATCATTCGTTGTTTGAGGCTGTATATGGGGAATCATACAGTGTGGGAGTGCCGTGAGTACCATTAAACCATATGTAGGACTGTGAGAAACATCAAAATGTGTGTGGGGGCTGTGAGTTCAATCATACTGTGTGGGGAGCTGTGGGGCCATCATACTGTGTGTGGAGCCATCATACTATGTTGGGGATCTGTGATGGCATCATACTGTGTTTTGGGGGACTTTTTGGCATTATACTGTGTTGGGAGGCTGTGGAGAATCATACTGTGTGTGGCAGTGCTGTGGGGACATCATACTGTGTGGGAGGCTGTGATGACAACATGCTGTGTGGGAGGCTGTGATGACATCATACTGTGTGGGGGGGCTCTGAGGTCATCATTCTGTGGAGATATACGGTGTGGGAGGGTTATGGGGGGGGGCATCATATTATGTGGGGAAGCTGATGATAACAGTACAATGGTTGAATAAATCAATGGAAAAATGAATTGCTCCCCATTGCTTCAACATGTTGATGCACTTTGGTCCATGTTTATACATTTGAAGACAACTGAACAATTATTATTAAGTGTACAATGAGTATGTAAAATGAACATAAATATATAAAATGACATAAATGGCCCTAGAAGCATAAAGCTGGAGAGCTGTACATTATGTACTGTATGAATTCATGGATGAAGTCAATCGTTTCAATGCTGCAGGTCCAAAGGTGATGTTGTCAAGGTCTGAACTTGTCTGCTTAAAGCATTCATAGAGGCACACCCATATCCCACTCCCAACTTTAGTTACTGTGTGCTTAAATCTGTACTAGAGGCAAAGATTTTACATTTTTTCTATTCTTGGCGCAATAATATGAACTGTATAGAGAAAGATAGTTTAGAGTAGAGTATTGTGTAAATTGAATTTCTACCATTTGTGTCAGAAAAATGATATCATTCATAGCATATGCTGTGCAGTGGAAATGCCCCGCTGCAGAGACATGTACAATGACTTTGTATATAGAAAAAGTTACAATATACGCATTACATTTTACATTCAATCTGAAATGTTCTATTTTGACAGATCATGGAGACTCTAGCCAGCAGTGTTGTGTCTTCTAGTGATAAGTGGGCACTATTATGCTTGGTCCTTGTAATGAGCAGTTGGATGCTCGGATGAGCGCGACTCAAGTACCCGAGTATAATGGAAATCAAAGGGAGACTCAAGCATTTTTCTGGGAAATCTTCCCAAAAAATGCTTGAGCTCTCCATTCACTTTCATTATACTAGGGTACTTGAGTCGCGCTCATCCGAGCATCCAACTGCTCGTTACGAGTACCGAGCACCCGAGCATGGTGTCTTCCTAAGATTATAATCAAAGTAGAGTATTCACTATAAAACAATTGTAAAATATACAGGGGTTATCCCAGGAACAGAATTGGTGATCCATAGATGACTGGTGGGAGTCTGATGACCAGTGGGACGATAGACAGTGAATGCACTGGTGTTCAACCATTCAGATGCGGGCAGTGGACCTGAGACCACTGTTCTAATAATTGGTGGTGTTCTAAAATTATACATTTTCAAATATGTTTGTCTACACGTACGTAGCAGTCCTTAACACTAGAACTACTGGACTCGTGACACCTATATAGAAATACATAGTGCAAAGTAGTCAAAATGACTACCTCAGTAGTTCTAGTGTTAAACAGTGGTGGATTCATGTAGCAGGCTTCCATATTCTGCAGAATGGAGGTCAACTAATTTCATGGAAATCCTACTGAAACCCCACAATCAAATGTTAAAATTAAAGATATTTTATTTTTAAATATTTTTCACATCAGACTAGGATTATAAAAGCATACTGTAATAGTATATTTGTAGAGCGCTATCAGTATCCTGATATAGTTACATCAAGAACAAAGGTGCCAAATTAATAGTTTACTTGGTTGCCAACAGGATGATAGCATAAGATAAGGTACCAGACTATCTAAAAACATACCTGGCATGAATCACCTGTGTATTCTGGTGGGCAGGAACATATCTCTACATTCAGTGCTACACGTCCATTTCCTGAACTGGTGACGTCCTCCAGCCCAACCTCTCCAAGGGTGAGGCGCTGAGTCTCCGTGAAGTACAGGGCTCGGATGTGCAAGCTTTCCAGTCTGGACAAGATCATCATCAGTTCTTCTCGAGACACCAGGCTGTTGCTACTTGCATGCCGGAAGTTGCTCTAAATAGTAACAGCAGTCTATTAACAATGGATTACTGAAGACAGGACGCTTCATCCATAAAGAAGAATTAACATTCTTCCGTTTTTAAATAATTTACCAAATCTTCACGTCTGTGCTTGTAATGTTCAAAAATATGCGGATCACCATTCTACAACTGCTCCATGGCTATCTAGCTCTGTTAGAAGTTCATGTCAGAATGACAACCCAGTCCACATTCCCTACCAAGGCGTATGGGCTACACACAGGAGATTGCCCGTCTATGACCCTGAGAGGAGCGCTTCTAGTGAAGAGTGGTTCCGGCAATCTTGAGTTCTACATGTGTTTTAATAAGTGTTATCTTCTATCATTTACTTAGTGCATGGGGCTGTATCGACACACTGGAGGTATTGGTTTGTGAATTTTCCCAATGTGTACCACACAGGTGCCGAAAAAAAAGAGATATACACAGAGTCTATTATAACACAAGAAAAGCTTCCTGTACCTCCTGTAAAGGCCCCTTTACACACAGACTTTCTAGCGATCCCACCAGCGATCCCAACCTGGCCGGGATCGCTGGGAAGTCTCTGGTGAGTCGCTGGTGAGCTGTCAAACAGGCAGATCTGGCCAACGATGCAGCAGCAATACGGACCTGCAGACTGACCTCGCTGGTCGTTCGGGACGTCTCAAAGTAGCTATTTGAAAGGGAAGTCGCTAACGAAGTCGTTGTAATGGTGTCAAACACACCGATACATGCTGCGCAGCGGGAAACAAAGGACCAAAGAATGTTCCTTGTAGTGATCAGCGACCTCACAGCAGGGGCCAGGTGGCTGATGCGTGTGACACACGGCAATGTCACTGGGGAGGTCGCTATTACGTCACAAAACCGGTGACGTTACAGCGATATCACTAGCGATGTTGCAGTGTGTAAAGGGGCCTTAAGGCATAGGTAGAATATAAGAGGTTTAATCTGTCACCAGGTATTTGCTATATAATCAGAAAACATCATGATGGAAGGTATGAGACCCTCATTACAGTAATGTGTCTCTTACTGGGCTGTGTTGTGCAGTTTTAATACAAGCAGTGTTTTATCAGCACAAGATTATCACTACATGACAAGCTGTCTCATGCCCTCTAGTCCAGTTACTCCCCCACCACTAAGCAGCTTTCTGGCTGCTGGACAGGCGTGTGGGTGGGATTATACACAGCTCAGCTTTCTGACCACTGCTACATCTACATCAGAGAAAACAGGGATGATATCAAGACTTCACCAAGCAGTCCAGTAAGTGATACATCGCTAGAATCAGGGTCTTTGTTCATACCTCATACTGCTGTTATATTACATAGCAAAAACCTGCCAAAAGAATCCATATAAAATGCAAAATCGATACAATACATTTAAATCCACAAATTGTTTGTTTTTTGTTTAAGGCTATGTGCGCATGTTGCGTTCTGGCGTAACAAATAAAACGCTGCGTTTTGGATGCATTTTTATTGCAGAATGAATGCAGTTTGGATGCATTCTGGATGCTTGCTCTGCCGCAGACAGAGAGGGAAAAGCATCCAAAACGCTCAAAAGAAGTGATGTTGCTTTTTAGAACGCAGCGATTTTGTTAAAAATTTGGCATCCAAAACGCTGCGTTTTAAAGCACAACATGCAGATGGAATTTGCTTAATTCTCATAGACTTTGCTGGGGAAGGAGAACGCATGCATTTACGCTGCAGTTTAAGAGGCTGCATAAATGCATGAAAAAACGCAACGTGCGCACAGACCCTAAGGCTACATTCACACTTCATCTTTAACATTCCGTTTGTTTGTACCATTTTGAGGAACAGAGAAATGTACAGAAAGAATAAAATAATACGTTAGGATAAGTGCATACTTTACAATCCCTTTATCTGTTTGAGGAACAGACAAATGTAATAATTTGTTAAAAACAGATCAGTTGCATAATTGATGCAATTCGTGGCCAGGGGACCCCAGTGATTATTATGGAGTCTCTTTGGGTTCTGTTATGTGTGCACTTTTAGAACAGAAGAAGTGCAGTATGCAGAACTTATTCTTCCATTCTAAAAACTGACACATAATAGATCTCTGACAGATCCCATAATAATCAATTTGGGTCCGTCACATTCCATTTACATCCATCATGCAACACACCTGTTTTTTATATTATTCCATTAGATTGATCCTCAAATAGAAAAATAGATCATAAAATGGAGGTATGACCATAGCCTTAAGGCTGCTTTACACACAGTGACATCGTTAGCAATGTCCCTTGTGAAAGCGCCCGCCCCCGTCGTTTGTGTGTCACGGGCAAATCAATGCCCGTGGCGCACAATATCGCTAGGCCCCGTCACACGTACTTACCTTCATAGCGATGCCACTGTGGCCGGCGAAAAGCTTCTTTTCTAAGGGGGCGGTTCCTGCGGCGTCGCAGGGACGTCACACGGCAGGCGTCCAATAGAAGTGGAGGGGCGGAGAGCAGCCGTATGAAAGACACGCCCACCACGTTGCCGGAGGACGCAGGTACGGTACTGTTCGTCGTTCCTGGGGTGTCACACGTAGCGATGTGTGCTGCCTCAGGAACGACGAACAACCTGCGTCCAGCACCAGCAACGATATTTGAGATTAGAACGACGTGTCAACGATCAACGATTAGGTGAGTATTTTTGATAGTTAACACTCGCTCGTAGGTGTTACACGCAACGATGTCGAGGCCGGATGTGCGTCACAAATTCCGTGACCCCAACGACATCTCGTTAGCGATGTCATTGCGTGTAAATGGGCCTTAAGGCCCTCCTCATAAGTCCATGCAAAAAAACAGTGCACAGTCCATTGTGGAGTTCCGTGGGCCATCCATGTGTTAGTGTGAATGTCATCAGTGTGACATCCTGATAACCCAAGGACAGCATAAACTTGTTTACTTACCTATCTCTGGGCTGCTGTCAAACTTGCTTCAGGGTCCGCAGCCAGTGCAGTGAATATGTATGAGGGCATAATGAGCGTGACGCGGAAGCAACAGTAGCGCCAGAGACAGGTAAGTATAAAAATCCATTTAATTTCAGTGAGACGTCCTCCGGTACAAGTCATAATGATGTCACATAGATCAAAACATTGTGCGGTCCATGTGACATCCGTGCTACCAGCCAAAAACAAACATGCTACACATGGTCACACAGTCCATGTCAAAACACGGACGTGAGAGCAATCCCATTGATTTTAATGGGTCTACGTGTGACTTTGTCTTCGGTATGTGTGGAAACGGACATCACACGTAACGGAAATACAGACGTGTAAAGGGGCCTTAACATGTATTATCCTAGGCAGCTCCTAAATTGAAGTTTAAGTTCCATCCTCCAAAGTGTACAGTAGCTGACACAAATGTAAAATCATCTGTCACAAGGTTTTTGCTACCCTATTTGTAAGCAGCACGATATAGGAGCAGAGGCCCCGATTCCAGCGATATGTCCCATACTGAGCTGCTTGCTGTCATTTTGATAAAATTACTGTTTTAACGGCTGCAGTTCTAGAAGTTCTCTGAGTGTTGAGCTCTGTATAGCCCCGCACACACCACTAGTTTTCTGCCTATGTACAGTGTACACGGAAAGCTGACAATCAGTGGTGGGGGCAGGATTATACAAAGCTCATAAATATGGAGGACTACATGGCAGCAGGTTTATTTTTCCACAGATGCTACGTTTTGATCGCCTGTTATCGCATTTTGAGCAAAATTCGCAGCAACCAAAAAAACATAATTTTGGAGTTTGGAATTTTTTTGCCGCTATGCCGTTTACTGATCAGATTAATTGATTTTAGATTTTGATGATAGATCGGGCATTTCTGAATGTGGCGATACCAAATGTGTGTATATTTTTATTTTTTTAACCCTTTAATTTTCAATGGGGCGAATGGGGGGGTGATTTGAACTTTTAGGTTTTTTATTTTTTAAAACTTTTTTTAATTTTTTTTTTATTTTACTAAGTTTCTTAGGGGACTATAAGGATCAGCAGTCTGATAGCTCTTCCATTTCTCCAGATCACAGCTACACAGCTGAGATCTGCAGAAAAGCAGCTCTCCTGTTACAAACAGCAGTCTGCTGGGTGTGAGAGAAAGAGACTCATGACAGCTACAGGAGTCATCACATGACCCTGTGCTACCTATAACAACCATCAGATCCACGTGATCACATCACGTGACTTCCGATGGAGCCGGGTAAGTGAATGATTACGGCGGCGCGCTGTTACATCGCGCTGTGACATTTTCACAGTGCGCAGTGAAAGGTTAACAGGCACGAGTGGATAGCGAATCCATTCGTGCCTGATAACCACACATGTCAGCTGTTCAAATCAGCTGACATGTGCAGCGATAGCTGCTGGCGGCGGCAGGCAGGCATTAACCTGACACGATCCATGACGTACCCAGTACATTATGTGTCATGAAGAGGATAAGGTACCACTAATATCTGAGTGCTAGACAAAATTACTAGATGAAGTAAGAAGAAGTTTAATATCCAGTCTTGGATAGTCTACGAGCAGTCAGCAGTAATGGGAACTGTTGAGTTTACTCTATTACTAAATCAGCAATATTACAGGGATTATGACGAGGTTTATACTAGTTTAAAATACTTGATATATTGCAACATAATAATAAATGTTTTTATCAAACATTTTAAGAAATCCATAGCAGCAGATATCTGGGACAAGTTCTGTCATGTTCTCAGTCTAAGCACATTGAGACATATTCATGCATGCGTTGAATGGGTGAGAGAGTTTTGCCTTTTTTTATGAATTCCATATTTTATTTTGCAAAGACATTTTTTATACATGATCCTCAATATACATCATCGCCATACGTAAATACATGTGACATATGTAAATAGATAGAAATAGTAACCATCTTACCTCTACAAGCTGCACACGGCCATAGTATTGTCTATCTGGTAATGGATTATTTGGATCCACATAAACAATTGTCATTTGTCTGCCCTAGAAAAATAACATTTGTAAGATTTTATTTTTATTAAACACATAAATTCTAAATAACAAAAGGAAATTTTGTGTTCAGAAGTGCTATTAACCTGCAGATATAGGGTTAATCTGCATGTAAATCGCATGAAAATTGTGTTAGCTGCCGTACCGAAGCAGCGGCTGTAGAGACAAATTAAACTTATAACCTTCCTGTAGCCGATTGCTTCCAGTCATGGGGCGGTGCAGGGAGAAGGTATAGTAATGGCTCACTATACTGTGTGCAGAGTTAAATTGACAGCTAGTGGTTACAGAGCGATCACTGTGAAGTGAGTGGTAAATGTAACTGCTCCCTGCACCGCCATGATGACTGGAAGTAAGAGGCTGCAGGGAGAATAAAATGTAATTTTCTCCCAGTAGCCACTGCTGAGTAATGAAGCCTAAGGCTATGTGCGCATGTTGCGTACTGTCCCTGCAGAAATTTCTGCAGTGATTTGAAGCCGATTCCATGCGCTCTGACTGCAGCCCCTGCCATAGACAGAGCGGGGGATGCAGGCAAAGTGCAGGAAAGAAGTGACATGTCACTTCTTAGAACGCGCGCTTCGGGCAGCAGCCGAAGCGCTGCGCTCTAATACGCCACGTGCGCACGGCTCCTGCACAATCTCCATAGATTATGCTGGGGACGCAGGACGCATGCAGTTACGCTGCAGTGCAGATCGCAGTGTAACTGCATGTAAATACGCAACGTGCGCACATAGCCTAAGGCTGTGTGCGCATGTGTGCATATTGCATGCATTTACGCTGCGTTTAGCAGTGCAGCGTAAATGCATGCGTCCTGCGTCCCCAGCACAATCTATGAAGATTGTGCATAATCCATCTGCACGTTGCGTTTGAGAGTGCAGCGATTTGCATGCTGAAATTTTGATCCAAATCACTGCGTTCAAAAATGCAGCATGCCACTTCTTTCGTGCACTTTGGATGCTGCTCCCACTCTGTCTATGGTGGGGGCTGCATCCAGAGAGCATGAAATCGGCATTTTTTCTGCAGAAACACTGCATCCATCATGCAGTGTTTCTGCAGCGATTTGAATCGCACATGAGCTGTCAAATCCCTGCAGAATTTTATGCAGTGACACGACGCAACGTGCGAACATGTCCTAACATGCCTTTCATGCAATTTATCTGTACATTACTCCTATAGCTTCAGGTAAATAACATTTATGAACATGGCAGGTTAAACACATAACAGCTGAGTTCACCAATCATAGAACTTGTTTAAGTTGAAATTGTTGGAATTAAAATAAAGTATTTGCATTGTACAGAGCTTAAATAATGACTGAATTATGGTTTCCTTTAAGTATACCTATCATTTCAGGTAACTTTTTGAAGATGCTGTTCTGTGTGTACATGAGGAATAATTCAATTTTTTATGTTATTTGTATTTTGCATTTTTCATCAGTTTTCTCATCTGCAGGCGCTATATTTAGTTTTCGGCTCACATTGAACTAGTAGGATGCTATTAAGTTTCCTACAGTCAGTACACAAGGAGAGGGATTTCTACTCTTCTAAGGCCGGAGTCACACTTGAGAGTGTCTTGCATGTGACTCACGTGAGTCTCGCATCGCATCACCATGGCACGGCCTGCTGCTCTCCGGACGGGAGTGTCTCAGCTGCATAGAAATACATGCAGCAGACCCGCTCCTGTCAGGAGAGTGTGCGGTTGTGCCAGGTGATGCGATGCGAGACTCACGCAATTGTGACTCTGGCCTTACTCTGTGTAACACACAGACAGAAGCAGCAGCTGCATGGAAGACAGCACTGTCCAGTGTAGCTGTGAATCCAACTCTAGGATGAGATACATTTCTTGATTGAGAAGGTGCAGCCAACCTCTGTTTCTCTGCCTATGTCAGTGTCTACCTCTCCCTCATTCCTCCCCTCTTCATAGCGTACAAAAGGTTTGACTGTGCTAGCCGTCATCTTGATTTGACCACTTGGTCAAATTTAGAGACAGATTTCAGTGACTCATCAGTTCAGAAGGCAAAGAGTACAATATGTGGCTCATAAATGGAGAAAGAAGAATCATTTTCCTGAGAAGATATATCACTAGATTTTTTACATTAATTTTTTCAGTTGATTTTAGAAATTTGTTGAAATGACAGTAAACATTTCAGGACCATATTTGCAACCCTATAAGACCATACTCATATTTTTTATTTCACTATGCCCTAGATGAAGAGTTTTGCAGCAAATTTTTAAGGTATTTTACCTGTTAAATAACAAGGGGTGAAATCTGCTCAAAATGTATGGTGAGCATTTCTGACACCAATTGTTATGGAAGCAGTGGATAATAGCTTGTTACATCACATTTAATATGAAGCACACACTATTCATGCACCTCTATCAGCAATCTTACAGCTGTGGCAAACAGATAAATGTGTGGGAATTTTACAGCAGAAGTTGCATGTTTTCTGTTTTCTGTTACAAAAAAAACTGTTAGTTGGGGGCCCTGTTGGAGATTCTGCATTGGGGAAGGACCACAAGCCTCATGTTACGCCACTGGTGCTGCACGTGTACAAGTGACCTTACAGGTCGCCAAATGTATGTTAATGTTACAAATAGAATTTTTGTATAATACTTATAACCAAAGCTGAGTATGATGTCCTCATGCACTAATACCGTGGCTGGATCCACACCCGACACGTTTTGAAGCAGTTGTGAAAAGCGCGTCAGGTGTGTGGTGGGAGAGCTGGTACTATGTTAGCTGGTTAACTCTGTATACTTTTGTATATGATATTCTTTACCTTGTTACATGTTATTGGGGTACCCATCTTGTACCTATTCTATATTAAATTAGATCTTGTTTGTTTTGAATATACTGCATATTACCATTTGTAATCATTAGGCTAGGGCTACTTGACGACTTTGACCATTACACAAATCATGCGGCCAAAGATTACTATGTGTAGCAGTGCAATGCAAATTACTGGCGTTGCATTGTGACAACTGGGGTACCGCGACTGCAACAATCAAAGTTGCAAGAGATCCAACAGGATTGAATTTTTAACAACTTACATGTTGCAATACCAAGAGGTTTGCAAAGCAATCCGATTCACTTGTATTGCGCTGCAATGCAGCAGCTACATAGTGATCCTTGGCTACATGACTTGTGTAACGGCCAAAGTCACCATCTACCTCCAGGCTTATTGGTTTTTATTTACAGGTGGTTCCTTCTAACCTATTAGGTTTACATGTATTATACTATTGGAAATTACTTCCCCCATGAGTTTGTTTTTTAGTCTGTGTCTCAAGTGTTTTTATATATGTATTTGAATTCTTAATTTACTTATGAATAATATCAGGTTTTATTCTATGGATCTATATTTGTCTTGTAAATTTCTCTGATTGGAATTTTTTCTAGACTTTTATACTAAGAATGGAAGTACAAATAGGGACTGATTGATCAGTTTTCAGTAAATTTTTGAGTCACTTTTAGGCTGGAGTCACACTTGCGATTAACTCGCACGAGTGCTATGCGAGAAATTCTCGCATTGCACTCGGACCAATGTTAATCAATGAGGCAGCTCCGCTCTGCTATTTTTTACTCACTCCAAATCAGACTGAGAAAAAAATTGCAGCATGCTGCGTTTTGGTGAGTTTCTCGCGCGAGTCACTCCAATGCAAGTCTATGGGTGCGTGAAAAAAACAGATGTCCCACGGACGGCACACACACCATCCTAGTGACATCTGTTTTTCTCAATAGATTTCTAGCAAGTAGCAGAGAACACTGTAAATGCTCCTGTGCATAACAGTACATGAATACCAGCTGCTGAGGGTAAAAACTGATTGCACACTGGCAGCATACTGATGAAAAGTGAGAAGAAATTGTCCGACTTTCTGGCATGAGAATCGGACCGATTTTACACTCGCAAGTGTGATTAATCCAGCCATAGTTGTGGAAAAATTCAGCAACTTTTGGTATTTTTACCTTTGAATAGTGGGCGGAACTTTACTGGGAGGGAACATGGCTGAGTGCCTCAAAGAAATGTGATAATTTTATGGGTGCAGTCACTGATGGGCGTACGTTGCTTGCTGTGGCGTACATCAGCTGTGTCAAAAAGATGTGCAAAATTTTTGATGAATGGGGACCGCAGTGTTTAAGGGGTTCGGTTTTTGATTATGTAGCAAGTCCATGTCAGTCATACACATGGTTTTTATGTAATTCACTTGTACTTGTGATGCAGATGAAAACTGTTCAGCAAAACTGCAACCATTTGCAGAAAAAAAGCAGGCAATTTTGAGCCAGATTGCACATAACCTCTGTGTATATAGGGCACTCTGTAGATACAAAACACGTCTAAGTGCTGTCCGATTTTTTTCCTGGACAACACTTAACCCATAGAATAAACTTGATGTATCTACAAATCCACTAAAATCACAAATCCTAAGGTGAGATCTGTGGGACTCCGAGCCGCTCCTGTTCTCATCAAATTTATGGATCAGACTCAGCCATGCAAGTCTACGGGGATACAAAAAACGTGGATGCAAATTAGAAGCCTTCTGTATTGTATCCATGTCTCATGGATCTGTTGCTCAGTGATAAATCTGAATAAAAAACATGTCACTTTCCCAAAAATGTTGTTGGCTTGGAAGAAAGCATAATTCTTCAGAGAAAAAAAAGGAAGAGAAAAAAAGTAATGCAACTTGGATGATGAACCAGTTCGTTTCTCTTGGATGGCAACACTCACATGGATGTGTGAATCCAGCCTAAGGCCCTGTGCGCACGCTGCGGATTTGCCACGGAATTGCTGCAGAAAATGTGTCTAACATTGCTGCAGTCATTCCCCGGCAAAACCTATGGGTTTAAAAAATGCTGTGCACACACTGTTTTTTTATACCCGCGGATTTTCCGCTGCGGAGTTAATGAGCATGTCACTTCTTTTCCGCAGGTACCTACGTTTTTTGCCATAGATAATAGTAAAAATCCGCAGGGACCAACCTTCGGTAAATCCGCGGCAAACGGCGGTAAAACCGCATGCGGATTTCGCTGCGGTTTTGGTGCGGGTTTTTACCGCGGGTGCGGGATTCTTTAAGAGGGTCTGGATTTTTCTTAAGAAAAAGGCACTTTCTAGTGCGCAAATGGCCTTAGACTTCTTTTCTACCCAGCAGATAAAATCAATTTTAGAGGGGTTTCAAAAGAAGTTTAATAATATTCTAATAATGCATTCCTATACAACTGTGAATGTTTTAGAGGGAGATATACAAATTCTAGATGTAGCCCTAGCCTAAGATCTAATGAAGTATCCCATGAATGAATGAACAGCTTGATCAGAAGAAATTGCTTGTCTTTTCTCTCTGTCCCTTTAAATGAACGCAGGAATGTGACCATCTTGTTAGAGAAGAAAAAATGTGAGAGATTCAACACCTTCTAGTAGAATATCTCCAGTCATCCTGGAGTACTGACAGTCAACAGAGACTTGCAGGATAAGTAACGATCTGCAGCAGGTGACAGCAGCTTTCACCTTGTTTATCCCTCTATGGTGCTTGGATTCCTTGTACACTGCTTCTTGCATCTTAATACAAGTAAAATATATCTTTGTACCGTGTTAGCCAGTAGAGATAAAAAAATTGTTTAAAAGAACTGAGAGTCCTCAGTGGTTGATACATTTTAATGGCTAACTGAAAAGATGGTAATAATTGCAAGCTTTCGAGACTACTCAGGTCTCTTCATCAGGCATGGTATAACACAAAATCTGAAGAGTCACATATTTATACACAACAGGACTTAGAATAGTGCAGTAAAAAAAAACAAAAAAAAAAAGTTATATAAAGCAGAACTATCTCTAAGGCAGGGGGGCAAACTGTTGTGGCCATAAATACTGCTGCAGTTCAGTGTGAAAGTTTTATTGTCCTCTGATCAGGGTCTGGTCCGGGCTGTGACACGTTCGGATGGTCAGAGGAGCACATCTTTTAACTGATGTAAAAAGACATGAATCCATGAGACACATTCATTCCTGCTCTGAATGTGTCAAAGGTCATCATAAGTTTGTATTCCCATCGGATATGTTCCAACAGTACAGATAGAGACAATCACCTTGAGGGCCTCAGAAAGACCTTTCTGAATCAAGGCTACCACCCAAGAACAATTGAAAACCAGATTACAAGAGCCACCAGAATATCAAGAAACCATCTCCTACATTATAAAAGTAAAGAAGAAAACAACCGGGTACCTCTTGTAGTCACCTACAATCCACATCTGGAGGTGTTTAGAGGAGCTGCACGGAAACTACAACCATTACTGCAAAAAGATGCCCGGTTAAAATCTATTTTTCCAGACCCCCCACTTCTGTGTTTTAGACAGCCCCCAAATCTAAGAAGCATCATTGTCAGAAGCTCCCTGTCCTCTCCAACACCAACAGGAACATTTCCCTGCAACCAGAAAAAATGTAAGACCTGTCCATTAATATTGACAATGGACAAGATAAAGATTCCCAGATCACATCAGGACTACAAGATCCCAGGTACCTTCAGCTGCACCACAACCAATGTGGTGTACTTAATTTTATGTACCAAATGTCCAACTGGGGGTCTGTATGTAGGGGAGACAGGACAACAGCTCAGGACAAGAATGAATTCTCACCGACACACAATTAGAGAAAAAAGGATGGATCTACCTGTGGCCAAACATTTTTGTAACCCAGACCACAGTATCCTGGACATGAAATTGATGGTATTGAAAGGAAACTTCAAGACCCAGAGAGACAGGAGAGTCTGGGAGTACAAACTTATGATGAACTTTCACACATTCAGAGTAGGAATGAATGTGTGTCATGGATTCATGTCTTTTTACATCAGTTAAAAGATGTGCTCCTCTGACCATCCGAGCGCGTCACAGCCCGGACCAGACCCTGATCAGAGGACAATAAAACTTTCACACTGAACTGCAGCAAAATTTATGGCCACAACAGTTTTCCCTCCTGCCATAGAGATAGTTCTGCTTTATATAACTTGTTGTTTTTTTTGTTTTTTTTTACTGCACTATTCTAAGTCCTGTTGTGTATAAATATGTGACTTCAGATTTTGTGTTATACCGAGCCTGATGAAGAGACCTGAGTAGTCTCGAAAGCTTGCAATTATTACCATCTTTTCAGTTAGCCATTAAAAAGGTATCAACCACTGAGGACTCTCAGTTCTTTTAAATAATTCTTGCATCTTATGCAGTCTACATGTAACCTATTATCGCCAGGTCAAGGCTAATGAGGTGTGAAATGGCAGCAAACATGGCTGAGCAAGAATGCTTAGAATGCCTCATCCATAATAGCGACTGACAGCCTGTGGCCGCTAATAGCAGAGCGCTCAGATCCAACTCCCCACCACACTGCTTACTGCAAGCACTGAACCAGAAAATCATGACTTGCCCAGACAACATATCATTTTGTGTCTCATGATACAAGAACACATTCAGCAAGACTGTAAAGTACTGATACAGCGTTACATCGTAATTACATGGTTACAGAAAAATATGTTCTTGTCTCCAGATTTTCGCTTTACAAAACTGCAATTCGGGATATACTTACTGTGAGCAGAACATCTGGCCTCTTGTCTAATAGGACCATGCCTTCACTGGGTAAGCCAAAAGACTTCAGCTGGTACGTCAGATAGCCTCCGTATGAAGAAACCTGCACACAGGTACGTATTATTAGGCTGAGAGCGGATCATAATGGGGAACTGGTGACATAGTAGTGAGGTTATGGACGGGGTCAGACGATTGTGTGAAAAATACATCTAATTTTCACCCAGAAAAATGCACGTGTGTATGGCTGTTTTTACATCTGTATGGAATCTGTTGTTGTTCATCAACATCTAAAAAAATCAGAAGACCAAATACAGTTTCCTATTTTCAGAACTGCAAAGTAATCATAAGATTTGGATGCATAAGGATGATTCATATTGCGTGCCCATAAATTTAAATAAGTGAGCCTCATCCAAGATGTGTATGACAAGTGCATGGTGCTTTTTTTTTCACTTGGACACTTTTTTATGTTAAAAAAGTGTCATCTCAACAGCCCTATTCAATAACATTGGTCTGTGTGAAATCCGATATTTACACGGATAGTACAAGTAGATATAATATGCCCCTTTGAATGAGCCCTAAAAAACCCAGAGCCATGAAGCATATTCAATACACGCTTGTTCCGGCAATGCACTTATTCTTACGTACCCGCTCTCCCAAGTACGCTGCTGGCGCCACCCAGTGCAGACTGTGAACAGATGGGGGTAATTCTTGCACATCCGCTACGACACTGTTGCTTCCTGGATTAAAGGTGACATCTACTCTGGTCTGATCTGATGTTTCAAGTATCCAGAACCTCATATCTACAAACTTAACAGAAGAACAATATTTATAGAAATGACAACGTACGTGAAGTCAGGACTGAGACCTTAACAACTAAAAAAACAGTATACGGTACATAAATATTTAATAACGCAATAATATTCATTACAATTAGTAATGAGCGGACATTTGGATATTTGGGTTCGCTGAATCCGCTCGGACTAAAAAAATGAACCGAACTTGACCCCAGATAACGAACCCCATACAAGTCAATGGGGACGAGAATTTCTGTGCTGTACAATGGCCACAGTAAGGGCTAGGGGGCTACAAGCAGAAGCTAAATGAGGGTAAGATCAGGACAGTTATACATAACATGTTTCCTGGAAGATAACACAGCAGACATACTCTTTTGTGGGCCCACTCATTAAGCTTCATGAATATTCACAGCTTCCCCAGCCCACCCTATGTGCCAGGGTCTGTGATTTGCTCTAAAAGGCTATACACGGCCCCCACCCTCTGTGTAGACATCTGTAATTTGTTGCAGACCAAATAGCTGTATAATAGTGTAAAAAGCAAGCAAGAAATAATTTTAAAAAATTGGCATGAGCTCCTGCCATATTTTTGATAATAAACACGGATAAAACAGACGGCTATGGGCTGCAATCCCCAGCGGTCTGCTATACCGTGACCATATATTTAGAACCAATTCAATTAGTGTACATCTCCTAAAGTAAGTAAATGAAAACACAGGGTACTTGACACGCGTCTTCATCATATATTTTTAAGGCTTGCAATTACTTTCCCTATATCAGGTTTATATAACGGCTGGTTGATTGGCTTAATAATCGAGTTTTCATCTGTAAAATATGGTACATGTATCTATTTAGGTTCAGTATTTCTCTTAATTATTGTCTGCCCTTAATGATATTTGTCTATTATTCATTGGTGGTTTCCTATTATTAATACCTGGATCTAATGATGACTGGTAGCTTGTGGCAGTAAGACATAAGACATTACTGCGCATAGGCGGGTCCCAGCGACTCGAGGCTACTTTGTTTTTGACCATGTATTGACCTCTGAGATCTTGCTAGAATGCGCGATCTCTGCATAGCGGGACCAGATTGTCTGGCTTAGCAATGAATGCAGCACTTGTCATATTGAGATGCTGTGACGTGGGTGGGCTTTCGGGGATATGCCGCCAATCAATCCGGGGGGCGTGTTTCTGATGTCGATATGTATTAAGCCGGATTGGGATGGTATTTCTGTACTAGAACTATGCATAGCATTCTCTGGGCTAGACATAATTGTAATCATTAAGCTAAAATGTCTTTTAGCTAACATCGATTAATCTGATTGCATACGTTCCCCTATGCTGCCTATGGCCCCCTATGGATTGCACACATTCCCCTTTGCTGCCCATGGCCCCCTATGGATTGCACGCATTCCCCTTTGCTGCCTATGGCCCCCTATGGATTGCATACGTTCCCCTGTGCTGCCTATGGCCCCCTATGGATTGCACACATTCCCCTGTGCTGCCTATGGCCCCCTATAGATTGCACACATTCCCCTGTGCTGCCTATGGCCCCCTATGGAGTGCATAAGTTTCCCTGTGCTGCCTATGGCCCCCTATGGATTGCATACATTCTCCTGTGCTGCCTATGGTCCCCTATGGATTGCATATGTTCCCCTGTGCTGCCTATGGTCCCCTATGGATTTCATATGTTCCCCTGTGCTGCCTATGGTCCCCTATGGATTGCATACATTCCCCTCTGCTGCCTATGGTCCCCTATGGATTGCATACATTCCCCTGTGCTTCCTATGGCCCCCTATGGATTGCATACGTTCCCCTGTGCTGCCTATGGCCCCCTATGGATTGCACACGTTCCCCTGTGCTGCCTATGGCCCCCTATGGCTTGCATAAGTTCCCCTGTGCTGCCTATGGTCCCCTATGGATTGCATACGTTTCCCTGTGCTGCCTATGGTCCCCTATGGATTGCATACATTCCCCTGTGCTGCCTATGGTCCCCTATGGATTGCATACATTCCCCTGTGCTGCCTATGGTCCCCTATGGATTGCATACATTCCCCTGTGCTGCCTATGGCCCCCTATGGATTGCATACGTTCCCCTGTGCTGCCTATGGCCCCCTATGGATTGCACACATTCCCCTGTGCTGCCTATGGCCCCCTATGTATTGCACACGTTCACTTGTGCTGCCTATGGCCCCCTATGGATTGCATACGTTCCCCTGTGATGACTATGGCCCCCTATGGATCGCATACATTCCCCTGTGCTGCCTATGGTCCCCTATGGATTGCATACGTTGCCCTGTGCTGCCTATGGTCCCCTATGGATTGCATACGTTCCCCTGTGCTGCCTATGGTCCCCTACGGATTGCATACGTTCCCCTGTGCTGCCTATGGCCCCCTATGGATTGCACACGTTCCCCTGTGTTAGATATCGCCCCCATGCTGCTGCCCATAGTAAAATAAAACACTCTTTCCTTACCTCCTCCAGCGCTGATCTCCCTCCTGTCTCCCTCTGTGCTTCTGTTCCTCCATTTCCTGGTTCTTGGTGCCGGTCATGTGATCGGCACAGCAGAGTGACTTCATCTCTGCGTGCCTGATCACAGTGGAAGCAGGGACACCGGGGAGAAACGCTGGAGGGGGTAAGTAAAGCTTTTTTATTTTAGGGTGAGCAGCAGCATGGGGGCCATATCTAACACAGGGGGGGGCATGTGCCATCACAGTGGGACGCAGGCTCATATAATATGCACCGCTGCCCCAGCCCGTCACTGCGGTGCGGTTTCAGCATTACGGTGATGGACAGCGGCTGTGCATATTATATGCCCGCAGCATTCACCTGCCCCCAGCAGCGCTCCAGAGCGGACCCTGCAGTGTATATATATATATATATATATATACACACACCCTCCCCCCCGTATATTCGGCTTATAAGATGCACCCCCTACTTTCCCCCAAAATTTGGGGGAACAAAAGTGCGTCTTATAAAGCGAAAAATACGGTATATATGTGATTGACTATAACTATTTTTCCCTATTAATCTTCACTGCCTCCTGACCTATCTAGGTACCTTGCTGCAAATTTTAATCAAATTACGTGTGTCTTCTTTTTTTGGGCTATATCTTTTAAGCTTATTTATTAAAAGTTAATTTTTAAGGCTAAAGCGGACTTTACACGCTACGACATCGCTAATGTGGAGTCGTTGGGGTCACGGAATTCGTGACGCACATCCGGCCGCATTAGCGATGCCGTTGCGTGTGACATCGATAAGCGATTTTGCATCGTTGCAAAAACGTGCAAAATCGCTAATCAGCGAGACGGGGGTCCATTCTCAAATCTCGTTACTGCAGCAGTAACGAGATTGTTCCTCGTTCCTGCGGCAGCACACATCGCTGCGTGTGACGCCGCAGGAGCGAGGAAGCTCTCCCTACCTGCCTCCCGGCTGCTATGCGGAAGGAAGGAGGTGGGCGGGATGTTACGTCCCGCTCATCTCCGCCCCTCCGCTGCTATTGGGCGGCGTTTCAGTGACGTTTCAGTGACGTCGCTGTGACGCCGCACGGACCGCCCCCTTAGAAAGGAGGCGGTTCGCCGGTCACAGCGACGTCGCCGGACAGGTAAGTATGTGTGACGGCTGTGGGCGATGTTGTGCGGCACGGGCAGCGATATGCCCGTGTCGCGCAACAGATGGGGGCGGGTACCCACACTAGCGATATCGGGACCGATATCGCAGTGTGTAAAGTAGCCTTTAGACCGCACTTTGCGCCGTCCTACTTGCAGTTGTAAACGCACGTTTTTGCCTTAATTGATTTAGCCAAAGTTGCCTTTTTCAGAAATTTAGCACTAAAAACGCATGCGTATTTACTGCGTTTTAGATGCGTTTTCAGCGCTTTTTCACCTGCGTTTTGACAGATGCGTTTTGAACATCAAGACACTGCTAAATAAAGATTAAAAAGTCAAACAGAATGAAAAAAGAGAAAAAAAAGCAAAACATATATAATTTTTGAATTATTTAAGAAAATAGTTATATTTCATGAAATTATAGCGGTTTTATAATATTTATATAGCGGTTTTATAATATTTATTGCTAAAATAGCAATAAAATCATAATTTTCTTTACTTTAATTGTCGGACTATGTGTGTGTGTAAAGGGACATATGATTCCATTAATTTAATGTTAGAAAAGCATGCGTTTTGTTTGTTCAAAACGCATGTTTTCTGCACCTAAAAAGCAGGTAAAACGCAGGAATTTTGAAGTTTCTTGGTTTTTGCCATTTCTCATTGACTTCAATGTTAGCAAAACGCTGCAGAAATGGCAAAAGCAACTGACATGCTGCTTCTTTGAACGCATGGCTTTTTGCCACAAAATATGCAAATTAAACGCAGCGTTTTAAAACGCAAAGTGCGGTCTAGAAATCAACATTTTCCATAGACTATTATGGAAAAGCAAAACGCATGCCTTTTGGCATGAAAAAGGTGCAGTTCAAAACGGACCTAAAAAGCACCTGAAACGCAGGTGGAAATGCAAAGTGCGGTCTTAGCCTAACAGGGTTTTTTTTGGTTCTTTGAGGTTTGAATTGTCCCATATATACCCTGTAGCAATCTTGCTGCTGCTTTGGTTTTAAGCAGGGTATTTAGTAATAAATAAATAAATGCTGGTGGGGGGGGGGGGCATAGGGGACCTGTCAGGCCCCCTTTAAAAGTTTAGGTTACATAACCACCTTTTTAGTTTTTCGGGCCCAGATCTTTTTTGGAATTAGGAAAGTTGTAAATGAATTAGGCCTTATGGCCACTTATGACCATTGTCTCTTGAGCAGAACCTAAATGATCCGACCACCAGTGCTAGTGTTCCTATTCAAAATGAAAGCGTCCAATCTCTTGGAGTTTTACACTCTCATGAGTCACTTCCACGATCCCTTAACACATGTTGTCTATAAATTCTTTACTATAAAACAACACACAAACCACAAGAAAGTCTTTCCTAATCCAGGAATATCAGAAATCCTTGGGATAGGCTAAAACCTGAAGTTACAGTAACTTGATTATGTCACTAATTTATATGGGATGAGGTCATCCGCTCTGAGGATCAGGTAAGATCTATAACTGTTAAATGAATAGACAGGCCTTAGGGGCACTTTGCACGCTGCGACATCGCAGGCCGATGCTGCGATGCCGAGCGCGATTGTGACGCCCTGGGCAAGCCAGGGGTCACAGGTCATCACACCACCACACCCTACACCCCAGTTAGGAACACCAAGGCTACCAAAATCCTTGTTGCCTTCCTCCAGGGGCTGATGTTCACACCAGGGAGTGGGCCAGGCAGTTGGCTCCGCCCACCGAGGAGTTCACAGCCCTGGAGGCGGGAGAACCAAGCAGATGAGTTTAGGGGAGTGAAGCAGAAGGAAGTAGCAGTGGAGCTAAAGAGGAAAGCTGAAGTGACAGAAAAGTGACAGTAGTAAAGCCTGAAGTTGGTCCGGGTGTGTGCCCCGGACAGTGACAGCAAGGTCAGCAGACGGCGGTGATAGTCTGCAGGGGGACTGCTCGGAGGTTGCTGGAAGGACCGCGGATGGGTGGTGACCCGGCGGTCTGGAGCAGTATACGAAGAACAGTCAGCACCAGGGCAGGGGCCTTTCGGATCCCGGCAAGGCTAGGAGTCGCCATAATTTGCCAAATCCGTCAGTGAAGGGGACGTCTGTCTCCCAACAACCAAGTCCCGATTGAAGGCAACAGTCCAACCGTAACGGAGAGACACCGCCACCGCCAGGGCACCAGTTTCTCAGGGCCAGCGCCTGCGGGCAAAGTAGGGCTCCTCCGGCCCATATCCAAGCCGGGGAGCGGGTTACCGGTGGGAACCCATCGCAACCATTATCAACTTAGGTGCAGGACAGAGGGACCGTCACCGTCACCTACTGGGGAAAGCAAGTGCAGCCGTCCGTGGGAACCGTCTTTCCAGCCGTGTGTTTTACCGAGAACTGTGTCATCGTCTCAGGCTGAGTGAGTACCACAGTGCCGCAAGGCACAGCGCTGCCCCCGCGTCCCTGCGCCCACCAAGCCCTGCATCTCCCACCTCATCACTGGGCCCCGGGATCACCAACCCCTACCCACGGAGGGGCAACATAACAACTGGCTGCTCCATACCATCCCTCCCGGGATCCCCATACAGAGCAGCGGTGGTGTCAACAAATCACCACAACCGTGGGTGGCGTCACGGACAATAAACAATTCCCACACCCAAAACACCCCTTTCACTCACGGGCGAGGAGCGCCGCTCGAGTCCCCGGGATCCGGCCCATCGCTCGAGCCACCGAGCAGCGGCAGGCCGCAGCAGCCGCGGCAGCCGGACCCGAGTAGCAGTGGGAGAGCGCGGTGTCCCCTCCTCCGCCCGCGACATGATAGTGCCCGCCCCCGTCGCAACTGCGATATCCTTGTGATAGCTGCCGTAGCGAACATTATCGCTACGGCAGCTTCACATGGACTCACCTGTCCTGCGACCGTCGCTCTGGCCAGCGACCCGCCTCCTTATTAAACGGGCGGGTCGTGCGGCGTCACAGCGACGTCACACGGCAGGCGGCCAATAGGAGCGGAGGGGCGGAGATGAGCGGGATGTAAACATCCCGCCCACCTCCTTCCTTCCGCATATCCTACGGAAGCTGCAGTGACGCTGGTAGGAGATGTTCCTCGCTCCTGCGGCTTCACACACAGCGATGTGTGCTGCCGCAGGAGTGAGGAACGACATTGGACTGTCATGGATTACGCCGACGCTGCACCGTTGACACGATTACGACGCTTTTGCGCTCGTTAATCGTATCATCGAGCCTTTACACACTACGATGTCGCATGCGATGCCGGAAGTGCGTCATTTTCAATTTGACCCCACCGACATCGCACCTGCGATGTCGTAGTGTGTAAAGCCCGCCTTAGGCTATGTGCGCACACAGCTTTTTTTTGTCGCTGCATTTTTGTGCGTTTTTGGCTGCAAAAAACACACAAAAACTTAAAAAACCGCACCCGCGGCAAAAACGCACCGATAAAAAACACATGTGTTTTTACCGTGTTTCGCTGCGTTTTTGATCACTGTGTTTTGCTGCGTTTTTCCAATGCATGGGTGAAAAACGCAGCAAAACGCAGAAAAGAATTGATATGTCCTTTTTGATTTTTAGCTCAAAAACACAGCTAAAAAATAGTTGTGTGCGGACAGCAAAAATGAAAACTCATAGACTTTGCTGGGGAAGCAAAGTCATGCAGTCTTGAGGCCAAAAACGCACTCGAAAAACGCGCACAAACGTGCGCACATAGCTTTAAACAGCTCCGAAAATACACCGTATCCGGAATTATTTTGCAATTATTTCTCATTCTCATATGAAAGAAATATGAACGGTTAAGTTAGATATTGGATATTTCAGCTTATTCTATAAATATTTTAAATAATTGCTTTCATTTACCTTTTTCCTATGTTTACTGGATGAATGGCAAATATCAGTTGCTCCAAAACAGAAACATTTGATGCAGCCCTTGGTGTTTGAAGGGTCAAGATAAAATGATCCTCTGCGACATACATCACATCTCGAGCCTTCAGTATTTTCCTGCATGTAAGAAAGTTATGATCAAAAAGTTATAATCTAACTGGACTGAAAGGTTTATTCCCATTTTTACAAATGAATATTGTCGGATAGTCATTGTAAGTGCAAACATTTCTGCAATTTTCTTCTTCCTAAAATTAGCAGTTTTTCTTAAGATATTAACATCTTTCTTTTGTTTACAGCTAGTTGCCTAGGAGACAGACTACTGCTGCTGTCTAGCCGGACAGAATTAGGAGGTAACAGTGTGCTTTTGTGATCATGACCAGCTTCAAAATAGTACTTCCAAGCTTAAAGGGAACCTGTCACCATTCTAACATGCTGTATATACGAGCCCAGACAGCTGTGTAGAACATAAAAAACACTTTATAAGGCTGGAATCACACTTGTGCGTGTAAAATCAGTCCGATTCTCATGCTAGAAAGTCAGACGATTTTAGTTCACTTTTCATCAGTGTGCAGTCAGTATGCCATCAGTGTGCAATCAGTTTTTACCCTCAGCAGCTGCTACTCATGTAATGTTATGTACAGAAGCATTTACATTGTTCTCTGCTACATGCGTGAAATGTATTGAGAAAAACGGATGACACTAGGATTGTGTATGTGCCGTCCGTGTGACATCCGTTTTTTTTCACGCACCCATGGACTTTCATTGGAGTGACTCGTGCGAGAAACTCACCAAAACGCAGCATGCTGCCATTTTTTCTCAGTCCGATTTGGACTGAGAAAAAAATAGCAGATGGGAGCTGCCTCGTTGCTTAACATTGGTTCGAGTGCAATGTGAGATTTTCTCGCATTGCACTCGTGCGAGTTAATCACAAGTATGAAGTCGGCCTAATACTCACCTAAACCGGTCGCTTCGGTGGATGTGGGTCAAATGGGCGTCTTTGTCCTCCGGTGCCAGCACCTCCTTTTTCGGCCATCTTTGCCCTCTATCTTCTGAAGCCGCGGTGCATGACGCGTCCAACGTCATACACACTCGCCAGCATTCAGGTCCTGAGCAGGCGCACTTTGATCTGCCCTGAGAAGGGCAGATCAAAGTATCGTAATGTGCATGTGCAGGACCGGTGAGTGTGTATGACGTAGACGTGTCATGCACACAGGCTTCAAAAGGAGGATGAAGATGGCCGAAAGAGGAAGCGTCGGCACCGGACGAAGACGCCCATTTGAGCCACATCCACCGCAGCAACTGGTTTAGGTGAGGATTATAAAGTGATTTTTACGTTCTACACAGCGGCCTGGGCTCTTATATACAGCATGTTAGAATGCTGTATATAAGAGCCCACTGGTGGTGGCCGCAGGTTATAGGGCAAAAAAGTGGTGACAGGTTCCCTTTAATAGAAAAGTGGATATAAGCTCTGTATATGTTCTGCTTTCTAGTATGGCACATGTTTTGCTGATCTTGTTCTTCAGTTCTCAGTCTCCAAGGTAATAAGATATAAACAAAAAAATCACAAGTAAGCCTGCAAATTTTAGTAAGCACTACATTGAAAAACTGCTGATTTCTGCAAGCACTATCCGACAATACCCATTAATGAAATAGGAATAATCCTGCAAGTTGATTTTATGTCTAACTATATATACAATACATACCCTACATTTATCAATACGAGGTGAAGAGTTCACTGACAGCTCTTTCTACACATCTAAGATAAGATTTATTTCAAGATGGAGAGAAAATAAGGATTTTTTTTTATCTTTTAGTGGTGAAAGGCATTTCTCTATGCTGTTGACCATAAGCACTATAGCAAGATGATTATACTTAAGTCTCATGTCTTTTTGACATGTCATAATGATTGCATCAATGGGGGTCCAGGCAGGTCAGACTTGGAATTGTAGTCTCATTGACATGGAGCTACAAGTTACAGAAAATTGCTAATGGTTCTTGAGAGGTGAGGACCCATCCAGATGCAACCTCTCCATGGTATATGCTGTATAGTAGAGAGCAGCAGGAGAACGCCCCCTTCTGTCTGCCTTTCTTTACACTGCACTAACAGTTATCGGGGGAACAGTATTTTTCCAGACTATGGTCATGATCAGAACATGCAGCCTTGTAGTCCAGGCATCTGGGTGTTGGGAAGATTTCACCTATGACTTCACGGCAATAATTCCTATATACTCATGGAGAAATGTTAGCTCATGTTTCAGTTATCAGTATTGATTTTATTTGGTCCCAGAACTATCTCACTATAGAAAATACTGAACCTGAGGGTTTGATTTCATTTGCGTTTTGCACGGACGAGTGCAATCCGATAAAACAACAGATTGCTCTCACTCTAGTGCAAACCTATGGGGCAGTGTCCATCTGCAATTGATTTCTTATGCCATGGTGGCATGCGGAATGAATCACAGCATCCTGCGTTTACCAGTGAGACTCGGCTCACGCACCCCCATACAAGTCTATGGGAGCGTGTGAAACAATGTACTGCACTCGCATGTCATCCAACCGCAGTGCGAAGTATGCAGAGACAGATAGCGGAGGAGATGGGGAGAAAGTGTTCCCTCCCTCTTCTCCACACCCGAGTTATGATTGCAAGATCGCATCACAGTCACATGATCCTCAGCTCACACTCGCAGCAGAGGGTCATTAACATATTGCTTCAGATGCTCTCGCATCATAAGCTATATGCAAGTGGAGCCATACCCTGATTCTAAATTACTGAAACTAATGAAAACTACACTTCCCACCATAGGACACACCAGGCTTTGCTTTGGCAAACTAGTTACTAATCAATTGTGAATATTTATTTGTCTTTTCACTCAGTAGGATGGTTTACCTTATCTTGGCTTTGCATATTACCTAACACACAGGCTTCATAGAATTATCACAAGGTTCTTGGTATCTTAACATAAAACTAAATGGCACGATAAATCTTATAGTTCAGATTATTTTTTTTGTGGATTACATTTTATACATTAAAAGCCAATTATGCCTTCTTTTGATGATCAGACGCTGTCAAACTTTAGCATGCCCGAAGGAAAATCATGTTGTTATTTTCTATAGCCAACAAAGGCGCCAAGATGTCATCGTAATTTTAGCTTAGTTCTAAACAAAATCCTTTTTCACATTCTAGAAAGAATAGAAGTTAAAAGTGATTTTTGTTTTAAATAATACATATAATACCTTGCACAGGCAGACCCCAGTGTGATGGTCACAGATTTGGTCTTCAGTCCCATATGGGTTGCAGTCACAAGGAATGCAGTCAGGGAAGCGGAAGTTACCCGGGGTACATTGGTTACATTGCCTACCAGATATTCTTGGTTTACACCTGTGAGAGACAAGCAGCAGTGTGCCAGTTAAAGTAAAGTAAAGTGGATTTCCTCCCACATAGTATATCACCTGCTCTCATACAATAGATTATCATTTATTTCAAACATCAGTAAATTACGTCAGACACCACCATCTACAGTTATCCATAAAAATATGTAGCTAATAACTATTATTTAATGGGCCACTTGAATTATAATACTGCAGGTATAATAAATATATAAAAAATATTTTAAAAGTTAGATATTTTCCACTCTTAAACACTAGGGGGAGCAGCTTCTGAAATCCTACTGTAGAGCTACTGTAGAACTAGCTCACATTACAGCTGCAGTAAAAGTGGGTGGAATCTGCTCTCCTGTGCATGATGTCACCTCCCCCTCCCAATCTGGGTGTTTCCAGAAGGATAAGGGAAGATGAAGTTTAGGATCACAGTGTGGAGCCATTTTGTTGTACTCACACCTCCCGAACGGGTGACAGGGGGAAAGTGCAGCACACAGCATACACTGTGAGCTCCACAAAGATGGTGGCAATCTCCTCCCTCTGCTGTGATCTGGACAGCCCAGGGGGGAGTATCCAGCTCACAGCAGAAACAGTTTCAGAGAATAGGGTCGTAGTCCAACAACTGTCACTTATGCACAGGCGCTGCTGTATTTGAGTGTCGTTACACACAGCAATTTCAAGATGGCAGCCCCCAGTGTTTCAGTAAAACTAGAATTAAATAAAAACTAAATAAACAGTGAATTTAATTTTGTACTAAAAATACTTGATTTCATAATCACTATTATTAATACAAAAATAAAAAATGCGACATTGTACCTTTAATGGGAATCTGTCAGCAAGTTTTTTCTATATAAGCTGAAGACAGCATGCTGTAAGGGTTAACACAGAAAATATAGGGATGCCTGTCTTGTCAAGGTCCGATCTGCTGTTTATTTGCTATGATTGTTCAAGCAGCAGGAACCTTATTATTGCTCATACTACAATGCCACGCACACAGCAGTCCGGCACGCCCTTCCTCACTGTCCATGTACAATCTCGATATAGAGCCTGGTGTACGTGGGACAGCTCTCTCAGCTCTGTAAGATGGCTAAATCTAAAAATACTGATTGTGTCAGAACGGCTGCATTCAGCAATCTAAGTGATACATCATTGGTTTCATGATCTCTTTACCTACATCATGCTGCTCTCAGATGAGGTAGCAAAAACCTGCTAACAGATTCCCTTTAAGCCTGGGGTACCACTTTAAAAATATTGTCCAAAAAATCATGGCTGCATTTTTCTGAAGGCAAGGACCATCTTGTCTACAGGCTGTGTGATTTCTCAGCTGAGCTCCGATTACTTTATAGGAACAGTGCTACAATACCAGACAAAATCATTAGACAGCTTTTTAATTCTGTAAAACCAGTGTAACCATTTAATAGTTAAAATCTCACATGCTTTGATGTATGACTATAGGTACAGAAATAAACATCAGAAAATTAATCCAGTACCCGACCTGCACTGTCCACTTGTAGAATCGCACTCTGGCCGGAATGGCTGAATGACTCCTGTGGCTGAACAGTTGCATCCTTCACACCCCAGGAGAGGGTGATAACTGAATGTATGTTGTTCACAGACTTCACACATAGGTTTGACCGTCTGAGGTGGGCAGATGCATTTTCCGGTTATTTCATCACAGAGGCGACGACCACACGTGCATGCTAAATTGTGAATAAAATATTTGCATGTTAAATGAGTATTTCAGAAAAAGTAACTTAAAGACCAATGCATTATCTCCAAAATCAAGTACCGGGAACGATTCAAGCTCAAGGAGAAGAACAAGACCACAGAGTCTGGCAACCTATCTTTAGGAGGACATTGCACGTTTTAGCATCTGATCTCTGAAATTAAGGTAGACTTATGTGTAATGGCTCCAATTATCCACGCTGACTTGTACAGGGACATAACTTTCCATTAAGAAACACAGGGATATGAGAGCTATGTTGGCGGTAGGGTCATAAGATACAATGTAAGGCTAGGGCCCCACTTTGCGTTTTCCTACTTGCAGTTCAGAACGCACGTTTTGGGCTTAATTGATTTGACCAAAGTTGCCTTTTTCAGAAATTTAGCGCTGAAAACGCATGCGTATTTACCGCGTTTTAGATGTGTTTTCAGCGCTTTTTACCTGTTTTTTTTACCTGCGTTTTGATAGATGCGTTTTGAACATCTAGACACTGATAAATAAAGTTTAAATAGTCAAACTCAATGAAAAAATTGGAAAAAAGAAACAAATCTATATTTTTGTGAAAAATAATGGAAATAAATTATTTTAATGAAATTATAGCGGTAATATGATATTTAATGGAAAAATAGCAATAATTTAGTAAATTTCTTATTTTTAATTGTCGGACTATGTATGTGTGTAAAGGGACATATGAAATCATTATTTTGATGTCCAAAAAGCATGAGTTTTGGTAGTCCAAAACGCATGTTTTCTGCACTGAAAAAGCAGGTAAAACGCTGGAATTTGCAGGAATCTTGGTTTTTGCCATTTCTCATTGACTTCAATGTTACCAAAACGCACCCAAAATGGCAAAAACAATTGACAGGCTGCTTCTTTGAACGCATGGTTTTTGCCACAAAATATGCAAATTAAACGCAGCGTTGACAAACACAAAGTGGGGTCAGGAAATCCACTTTTTCCATAGACTTTGCTGGTAAATCAAAACGCATGCCTTTTGGCATGAAAAAGGTGCTTCTCAAAACGGACCTAAAAAGCACCTAAAACGCAGGTGGAAATGCAAAGTGGGGCCCTAGCCTAAGAAGAGTAAAGTCAACTTTAACTCACGTCTGCAGTGTGGAAATCCATAGTAACCAGTGGCACAACGGCTACAAGTTCTCCCAATGATGTTAGGTCTGCAGCTGCACTGCCCTCCAAGCGGATTGCACACTGGGTTTGTGGATCCTTCTGCGTGGCATCCACACCACAGTGCTCCATCATTATAATATGCCACTAAAGATCTTGCAGAATCTTTGCAAAATTCAGGTGAGGAAAATGGACTAGAGAAAAGGAAAAAGAAATTATTATATATCGTTCTAGACAGTTGGAAAAAGACTGTTGCTGACTTCACAACAGAAAGTGTGACAACTGAAATTGTATAACAGCATATACTGTGGCATGCTAGCCTCAGACAAAATTTTGTTCATCAAAGGCGGCTACTTCCATGCCATTCATTCTGCCCATGAATAACGGTGGGCCATGGGGCCACTTTTTTTATATCAAAAATTATGCAAAATAGAAGATGCAAACCAGAATAAGGGACAATAAATGGCAAAACTCATATAAATGGAATCCATCTTAACTCGATAGTCTCCAGTAGAATTGGAGTACGGTTGTCTTAACCCCCTGAGACCTCATTGCTGAGACTACTGATTGGTTGTAGGGTCAGGTCACTATTGGCTGGGACATCATCGCAACTGGTCCGGCAATAACCGCTTAAGCTTTGGAGCGGGGGCGGATTCTGGTCATATGTGCACTTGTTTACTTCTTTTATAAGCAAGTCTACACTCTGTATTATTTGAAATACAAGAACCAAATCCCTTTAATTACACAAATACCTTTATTTAAAAGGAATAATATAATAATAGAGAACATGAGGGCTGGTATGTTCGCCAAAGCCCGTAAATATAAGAGAATGTTATTAATTTGTACATAGATGGTGAATATTGTCTAAAACATTGTTATATCAAGCAAATGTTTCTAATTGTCCAGTGCATCAATTCACAGACTGGCAATAATTCACTCGTTTATCATTGCTTAAACTTTTATGAAAGTAAAATTAGATTGTTAGTAGTGATGGGCAGACCCAGACTGTCAAAAAAAAGTCGGGATCTTCATGGTTTCAAAAGTATCCAGGTGCCGGACCCGGGCCCAGAGTTCTCAGGGAACTCCGGATGATTATCCAGATTCGGCAATTCGGGAAAAATAAAAAAATTAAAGGAACAATAAAAATAAAGCAAGCACACTAGATTTACTGAGTTTCCAGTGTAGCTGTAACTGCTTCCGGGTCACTGACTCCTCTTCCGGGGCTGCTTATTAGCCTCATACATATTCATTGCTGCCCCCGCCCACTCAAAAAAGGTCAGTGGAGCTTCTGTTAGGAGTCTCGACACAGAAAATAGCCAGATATCCCTCCGGGAAGGACCTAGCCAAGGAGTGGCTCTTTTTAAGGCATCTAATATCCAACTCTTTGACGAGTTTAAAGATATGACAAGGGAAATACCAATACCAATCTGACTATTTTCTGTGTCGAGACTCCTAACAGAGGCTCCATGGACCTTTTTTGATTTGCATACTTCCCAGGGGGCAATGCACTTAGGATTTCACTGTGTTTAGTGCCTTCGCTGGCTGTCGGCAGTGTTTTCTCTGGCTGGTCTCCCCGAGATCAGTGATTGTTTTGTCTTGCCCTCGCCCACTGGCAGTCCTGGTGTGTGTGATTGGTTGCAGTCAGATGCGCCCCCAGCCTGAATGATAGAGTGTCTGACTGCTTGCATTCACAGACACTGTCTGCGGCTCTATATCGTGGTATAAAAATAAATAGTCATAGGGTTCCCCCCACAGATAAAGTATTCGGCTACAGGTTGCAGCCCCCAGCCATGTCCCTATCCTGGCTGTGTATCAAAATAAGAGGAAGAACTGCATGCGGCTGTTTTTCTAAAAAAAAATTTTTTAAAATAAGTAATTTGAAAAAAAACAAAACAAAAAAAAATAAACGGCAGGGGTTCTACCCTAATTTTGATACTCAGCCATGACAAGCTTGACAGCTGGGGGCTGGGATTTTCAGGCTGGGGAGACCCATGCTTATTGGTCCCACTAGCCTAAAATTAGCAGCCTGCAGCCGCCTGACTATCAGGGTAATAAGGGGTTAATAACAGCCCTCAGCTGCCACTAAGCCCTGTATTAGAAATGTGAGGCGTCTATGAGGCCCCCCATTACTAATCTGTAAGTGAAAAGAAACACAAAAACACCCAAAAAATCCTTTATTTGAAAAAAATACAAAAAAACCTCAAACACCCTCTTTCATCAATTTATTAACCCCCAAAACACCCCTGCAGGTTCAACATAGTCCACACGAGGTCCCACGATGATTCCAGCTCTGCTACATCTGAAGTGACAGCGGGCGGCCATAGAACGTGATCGCCCTCTGTAAGCTTCAGGCAGAGACTGAGTCACGGGATGAGTGGTGACGTTACTCAGGTTATTTGCGATCACAGCTGGAGGTTCCCACAGACCTCCACCTGTGATTACAGCTATCAAAATTGGGAGATCGCACACTTTTTTAATCCTCTTATTCCGGTTCCTTTTATTTTGCCAAGAAAAGTGCACGGCTGGAGGCTGCAGCCTGTAGCCGTATGCCTTATAATACGGGGGGACCTACATTAATTTATTTATTTATTGATTTTTATACCACGGTATAGACCCGCAGACAGGGTCTGTGATCGCAAGCAGTCAGATATTGTCACACAGGCTGGGTCGGGTCTGACTGCAACAAATCACAGACGCCAGGACTGTCAGTGGGCAGGGAAAGCAGTGAATATTCATGAAAGTAAATGAACAGCCCCGGAAGAAGAGTGAGCTGCCTAGAAACAGTTACAGCCGTGTTGGAGACTCGGTAAGTATAGCGCACTTGCTCTAATCCCCTTATCCCTTCTACCAGCATTTTTAAGCGCCGGATTTCTGGTTCCCATAGACTTATATGGGGACCGGACTCCGGTCAAATATCTGGGATCAGTTCCGGGCCGGAACCAATCCCGGATATATGCAAGGTCACCCATCACTACTTGTTCATGTTAAATCGATCATATCTGGCATCTGCTAGATATCACTAGATGAGACATGAGGAAAGATGATCAAAAGTGATCAAAATTAGGCTTATCAATTTCAGAGACACGTGTAAAGTGATCCTTAAAGGGCTTATCCACTACTCAGACAACCCCTTCTCAATCAGATTCCTGTGACCAATCAGAGGCCGCTTCACTCTCCCCCACCTTTGAACGTATCACATACTTCTGAAGGAAGAGAGATAGCAGCAGCAGCACTCACTTCCTTCAGATGTCACCGATTTGTCCAAAGGCGGGGAGAGTGAAGCGGCCTCTGATTGGCTGCAGGGATCACATGATGTAACGCTGTTTTGCAATCCTGAGAGACATTGTACTGACACCGTTGAAATGGCGCCAACTCCATAGGTGAGTATTGTGGAGACACGGGGCTCAGTGGGTGCTCTCTAAAACCCGCAGCCTTTAGAAAGACAGCGTGGCTCAGGGCTCATCCCAACTGAACGCCGGCCTCCTTAACCGTGGGCATAACACTACTCAGACAACACAGGGTGAGAGAACCACAATAATTAGACTTTATTGGATCCCCAAACAATTAACGGCACATAACACATAACCAGCAAAACACACAAATGTAACAGGCAACAGAGTCTCACCCTTCCGCTGGCTCACCAGGGATTTAGAATGTCCATGCCTCACAGGTTCCAGGGCTACTCACTCCAATCCAGCAGCACCCCGCTTTTGGCGGGCACCCACCGTGACTGGAATAACGCCAGATTTAGGAAGCTGTGTGAGGTCTGCAAAGTCTGTAACAGGTGACTGAACTGTCCCAACCTGAGTGTCCTCCATAGGTAGTCCTGGTATGATGATACAATCCTGGCAGCCGGGGTCGAAATCCCTAGGCTGTGGATATGGTCTCCAACTGGAACCGGAGCCCCTAGATTGAAGCCATAAGATATCCTGATCCTCTAGTCAGCTCCAAAGAGCTTAGCCTGGATCCATCAGCATCCATCAACCTTCATCAACACTGGTGGCTTAAAGAAGTCCCTTTTATAGCCATAACCTTCCCTTAGGATACACTGCGTCCTCATCGATTGGTTGGACAAGATTGCTTCTCCCATTGGATGAATTTCAAGCTGCATGGATAATGTTCATTTAAATGATGTGCATAGAAAGACTCAGTATATCTACATGGAGTCGGCAAGTCACCGACTAGACAATGGCTACTAAGGTAATTACATTATCAATACACAACTACAATACAATGGTTACTGGAAATGTCTGGAGAACAATACGTCTGGCTTTCAGTGGCCAACACAATTACATTGAGTCAACAAGAGTCTTGTAAAAACAATGAGGGACTTCTCCCCGTCTATAGACAATCTATCGTGCTGTCTGCCTGGATTTTAAGAAACTTTAACCCATGAGAGTCCATGTCGTCACATTCCTCCCCCTTCTTAATATTAGCCAGACATGATAGGCTTCCGATCATCCTTCTCCTCTTGACGGCATTGTCCTTTTTAATGGTGAGGTCAGCAACAGAGGCTTGCATCTATACACCACCCCCTGATTACCTCCTCCAAGTTGAGCAGCCATATTGCGGACAAGCACTAAGGTGGGGTCCATGAGTTGGGCTTGCATAAATCTCCCACAATCAATCCTCCCCCAGTCAATAGCCACAGTGTGGTTAGGCTTACTCACGGTTCTTGGCTCAGAAGTGGATGATGGAGACCGGGAATGCAAACCATCTCTGGAAATGATGTTAGAAAGATCCACATCAGGGTCCTGCTTGGCTTGGAGGTGGGTGATGGCTGCTTCAAACTGACTGGATAGTCCTTGTCCTAGGTCATTCTCCAAAATGACTGGTGTGAGCAGGTAATTCACAAGCCCCACTTTCCCTTCCCTTTGAGTGGTATCCGAAACAACAAGCTTGGTGGGGCCATCTATGAACCCCACTTCAACTTCCTCCTGGCTAGTCCCGGAAACAACAGGTGTGGGGAGGCTGTCCGTAAACTCCATATGGACCTCTTCCTGGTCAGACCCCAAAGTAACTGGTGTGGGGACGGTGTCCATAAGCTCCACATCAGCCTTGCTCTGATTAGTCTCCACAATGACAGGTGTGGGGTGGCTGTTCACAAGTCTCACTTCAACCTCTCCCTGGTCCTTTCCCGAAATAACTGGTGTGGGGACGGTGTCCATAAGCTCCACATCAGCCTTGCTCTGGTCAGTCTCCACAATGTCAGGTATGGGGAGGCTGTTCACAATCCCCACATCGATCACTTCCTGGTTGGTCCCCAAAATACCAGGTGTGGGGAGGCTGTCCACAAGCTCCACCTCGACCTCTCCCTGGTCGGTCCTTAGGTCCAACTGCACACATGCCAGAGGAACGTCTGAGCGCTGGCCCTCAGCCAGGGAGATGGATAATTGGGAATCTGGTACAGGGTCTTCTGGGGAAACAATAACTGCACTTACCATTGTAATGGAGGAAACAGTGTCTCGTAGTCCCTGGCTCTTGACCGGCTGAGCTGGTAGATGGGCTCCAAGCATGCGGCCTCGCTTTTGGAGACAATCTCTATCTATATGTCCATGGCGCCCACATGTATAACAGCGCCATAGATTGGGCGAGTCACAGGCCCTGTTTGTAGTCCTTTGTTTTGGCGCAGCTTCTGCTGGGTGGCGGGACCATCCTTCTCGACCGGCTGGTGCTAGCAGTACGGCAGCTGGAATCCCATAAACATATTCCAGAACCCAAGCCCTCTCTTCTCTTGAGGATCTAGGCCCCAATGCATCCAACAATGCTGTGGCTTGGGCCATTTTGGACAAAGTTGATTTCCGATTGTCACTAGATCCATGATGTGGCACATAGTTTAAATCCTCTGGGTCAATATCGGCGGGATCCTCATCGTCCTCTGCATCATTCTGGGCATCCCAATGGACTAATTTCTGGATCAAGTCTGACCGAGTCTCAGCGTTCCAGTAGATAATCTTTCGCCTCTGGCACAGATCCTGTAGCATCCATTTACTGCAGTGGTCGTAACTCCTCTCTTGTCCTTGTCCCATGGCTGAGCTGATGGGGTTGGACATGGCAGCGTCCGAAACCTGAATGCCTCCCCTATGGCCTGCTGGGTATGCTTATGTGCCTCCCTGGTTGTTGAGCCCTGGACGGTGTCCGAAAACACCAGTCCACTGCAGCTCCCCTGGGTAAACCAGGCTGAGTAGTATCCCACTGCTGCCACCAATTGTGGAGACACGGGGCTCAGTGGATGCTCTCGTCCACTAAAACCCGGCGCCTTTAGAAAGACAGCGTGGCTCAGGGCTCATCCCAACTAAACGCCGGCCTCCTTAACCGAAAGCGTAACACTACTCAGACAACACAGGGTGAGAGAACCACAATAATTAGACTTTATTGTATCCCCAAACAATTAACGGCACATAACACATAACCAGCAAAACACACAAATGTAACAGGCAACAGAGTCTCAACTTCCGCTGGCTCACCAGGGATTTAGAATGTCCATGCCTCACAGGTTCCAGGGCTACTCACTCCAATCCAGCAGCACCCCGCTTTTGGCGGGCACCTACCGTGACTGGAATAACGCCAGATTTAGGAAGCTGTGTAAGGTCTACAAAGTCTGTAACAGGTGACTGAACTGTCCCAACCTGAGTGTCCTCCTTAGGTAGTCCTGGTATGATGATACAATCCTGGCAGCCGGGGTCAAAATCCCTAGGCTGTGGATATGGTCTCCAACCGGAACCGGAGCCCCTAGATTGAAGCCATAAGATATCCTGATCCTGTAGTCAGCTCCAAAGAGCTTAGACTGGATCCATCAGCATCCATCAACCTTCATCAACACTGGTGGCTTAAAGAAGTCCCTTTTATAGCCATAACCTTCCCTTAGGATACACTGCGTCCTCATCGATTGGTTGGACAAGATTGCTTCCCCCATTGGATGAATTTCAAGCTGCATGGATAATGTTCATTTAAATGATGTGCATAGAAAGACTCAGTATATCTACATGGAGTCGGCAAGTCACCGACTAGACAATGGCTACTAAGGTAATTACATTATCAATACACAACTACAATACAATGGTTACTGGAAATGTCTGGAGAACAATACGTCTGGCTTTCAGTGGCCAACACAATTACATTGAGTCAACAAGAGTCTTGTAAAAACAATGAGGGACTTCTCCCCCGTCTAAAGACAATCTATCGTGCTGTCTGGCTGGATTTTAAGAAACTTTAACCCATGAGAGTCCATGTCGCCACAAGTATTAGTTTTATTATTTTAAAAAGGGGAAATATATTGATTGAGAAGGGTTTGTAGTGGACAGCCCCTTTAATGTGGATTCAAACACAATGGACTCTCACTGTATCTTCCAACTAGGTATCAGAGATGCATGGTACTGTGAAGGGCTAGGTGGTGCTCTAAGGCTGATACTTATGGGGGTTTTGTGATTTACACTGCTAAGAAGAACTATAGCTGGCTCTACCCACATACTACCAGTCCCAGGATACATATACTGTATAGAGAGCATGATTGCATCCCTTTTTTGTGATCTGCATTCTGTCAATAATAAGAATGTTGATTGTCTTCTCTTTTGCAATATGTTGGTCTCCATTAGAGTATATGAATTATGCAGGAATATTTCTTCTCAGAGGGCTGGAACTACAGTGCCTTGAAAGAGTATTGATATCATATTATTATTATTATTTATTTATAGAGCACCATTAGTTCCATGGTGCTGTACATGAGAAGGGGGTTACATACAAAATACATATACAAGTTACAGTAGACAGACTAGTACAGAGGGAAGAGGGCCCTGCCCTTGCGGGCTTACATTCTATAGGATTATGGGGAGGAGACAGTAGGTGGGGTGTAGATGGGGCGGCAGCTCCGCACGGTGGTGGGGCGGCAGCTCCGCACGGTGGTGGGGCGGCAGCTCCACATTTTTTCCCGTTAGCCTACAAACCTAAGTATATAGTCACTTATATATACATGCACATTGTATTTTTGTGTGTATTATTTATTTTTTTTGTTATTTTAATGCATACCAATAAATATATTGATTTTACCTACATTTGAGGGAATACTTGTTTCTAGTTAGCTTTTCCACATATTTTCCTCACAAATTTCATTTTCTAAAGATTTGAAAAACATATTGTAAGTCCCAAAATTGTGCCGAACATTTGTATTCAGCACCTGAGTCTATACTTTGTAGGACCAACTTTCCCTGCAATTACTGCTGAAAATGGCCCAGACCTAAATCCCATTGTGAATCTGTGACAAAGCTTGAAAATTGTTGTCACAGACGCCTCCATCCAATCTCACTGAGGACAAAAATTTCAGCCTCCTAGATGTACAAAGATGGTAATGACATATTTTATAAGACTTGCAGCAGTAATTGCAGTGAAAGGTGGTCCTACAATGTATTTTTTAAACATTTAGAAAACCATCTATTCCTTTACACTTCACAAATACTTACTACTTAGTGTTGGTATCTCACATAAACTCTAAAATACATTTACATTTGTCGGAGTAAAGTGGTAAAAATATGGAAAAGTTGACAGGGTATGGATACTTTTTCAAAGCACTGTATCTATTAATCATTCTGTAATTAACTTGCCAAAAGACAGCAGATCTGGACCTACAGCATCACATATACTGTAATATGAGTAACTTCCGTCTGTAGTCACAAGGTGGCAGCAGCACATTCAGAAATAAAATAATCTCCATCTGTTCTGGTAATATGTGATTATCAAAAAATGATATTATACGAGTCTACACGTTATAATTGTGGGATTTTGTTGTAAAAGAAAACAAATTCACGTCTTTAAAAATAAATTGGCAATTCATTTTTTTAACTCAAATCACAATTTTTATTTAAAAAACAAACAAAGAACCAATATAAGGCCCTGTGCGCACACTGCGTTTTTTGTCGCCGATTTGCCGCGGTTTTTGCTGCAGAAAAGGTGCGGTTTTTGTTCAAAACCTTCCTGCAGTCCTTTCCCAGCAAAATCTATGGGAAATCGAAAATGCTATGCACACACTGCGTTTTTTTTCCCTATAGGTTTTTCTGCAGAATTTCTGCAGCAAAAAGAAATAGCATGTCACTTCTTTTCCACAGGTACCTGTGGTTTTGCCATTAAATAATGTTTAAAAACCGCAGGGACCAACCCGTGGAAAAACCACACCAAAACCGCAGTAAAACCGCATGCGGATTTTGGGTGCGTTTTTTTGCCGCATGTGCAGATTTTAATTAAGAATCATTTTTCCAGTGCGCACAGACCCTAAAGGCCCCATTACATGCAACGACATCGCTAACGAGATGTCATTGAGGTCACGGAATTCGTGACGCACATCCGGCCTCGTTAGCGACGTTGTTGTGTGTGACACGTACGAGCGACCGCTAGCGATGTAAAATACTCACCAAATTGTTGATTGTTGACATATCGTCCATTTCCCAAATGTCATTGCTCGTGCAGGATGCAGGTTGCTCTTCGTTCCCGAGGCAGCACACATCGCTACGTGTGACACCCCAGGAAAGACTAACAACAACGTACCTGCGTCCTGCCGGCAACGAGGTGGGCGTGACTTTCCGTGGGTGCTCTCCGCTTCTATTGGATGCCTGCCGTGTGACGTCGCTGTGACGCTGCGCAAACCACCCCCTTAGAAAAGAGGCTGTTTGCCGGCCAATGAACAGCCTCTTTTCTAACGGGGCGGTTCATGCGGCGTCACAGCGACGTCGCTAGGAAGGTAAGAATGTGTGCCGGCTCCCAGCGATATTGTGCGCCACGGGCAACGATTTGCCCGGGACTCAGAAACGACGGGGGCGGGTACTTTCACGAGCGTCATTAAGAATTTTTTAGCCTCAGGCCGGCGTCATACGCTACGATATATCAAACGATATGTCGTCGGGGTCACGGATTCCATGACGCACATCCGGCATCGTTAGAGATATCGTAGTGTGTGACAGCTACGAACGACTGTGAACGAGCAAAAAAAACTCACCTTATCGTTGCTCGTTGACACGTCGTTCATTTTCAAAAAGTCGTTCCTCCTTCTGCGCGCCGGTTGTTCGTCGTTCCCGACGCATCACACATCGCTCCGTGTGACACCCCAGGAACGACAAACACAGCTTACCTGCGTCCCGCCGGCAATGCGGAAGGAAGGAGGTGGGTGGGATGTTACGTCCCGCTCATCTCCGCCTCTCCGCTTCTATTGGGCGGCCGCTGTGTGACGTCGCCGAACATCCCGCCCACCTCCTTCCTTCCTCATTGCGGGCGGCCGCAGGTACGGTGATGTTCCTCGTTTCTGCAGTGTCATACATAGCGATGTGTGCTGCCACAGAAACGATGAACAACCTGCGTCCTACAACAGCAACGGTAATCGGGATAGGAACGACTGGTCAACAATCAACGATTAGGTATGTAATTTTGATCATTAACGGTTGTTCGTGCGTTTCACACACAACGACGTTGCTAACAAGGCCGGATGTGCGTCACGAATTCCGTGACCCCAACGACATCTCGTTAGCGATGTCGTTGCGTGTAAAACCCGCTTAAGAAGTGTGTTGACATCAGTGGAGAGTATGTGGAATAAATGTAAAGTTTCATCATCCCATCTTGTTTCTTTCTCGGTAAAGCCAAAGACTTATCAGCAGCCCCTCGTACATGTAGAGGGATGACCGGACAGATACGGCCAAGGACGTACTAATATCTCCTTGGCTGTGAAGAGGTTAATACAGCGAATGTCATAGAATTAAAAGCTAAAATAAAAAAGATTAAAATGGAAACAAAATCATTACTTACTCAACATAGAAGCTGTTTTCTCCACATATATTTATGAAGTCAAAAGATTTATCCAGTGGTTTCTCCAGCAGGATGTCATGTGTATAGCTGTCCGCCGGTACAAGCAGGATAGATTCCTGAAAAAGAACAATAAGTTAATGATAGTGAACTAATACTCAGTTTTGTTGGGAATGCAGAAAACAAATGTAAAAACAATATTTGTGCTTTTGGTGATTATCCAATGTTAATAAAAATTATATGTTTAAAAAAAAAAAAACCCCAATGTTTCTGCAAACACATAAAAATGCAATAAAAAACAACTTTAGTTTAGTACAGAGACTATAAAATTGTACCAGATAAAAAACACCAGAATCACATAGTGAGTGCATGGAAAGTAATTAACAACATTATGTCTAATTATTCTGGGGCATCTTGGTTGCATGGAAATTCTAGAGGTCTTTTCCTGAAATGGGTAGAAAACTAAGAACTAAGGGAATTAAAAGTTCAAAAATTATAGAGTAACTTAATTTTATTCATTTATTTTTTTTAAACTTTGTCCAGCATGGAAATTTATGAAACTTTTTAAATCACTTTAACAGGAAATTTATCATTATTCATGTTAAAAAACTGGAAGTAACTTTCAAATCCCTGCTTTTCCCCAGAAATGTTGCCTGGATTCAGCTGCATTAATATCAGAACATACTTATTTAGAGTACAGATGATGGCAGTGAAATGGTCATTGGAGTGCTGCCCTTCTCCCCTTTCACTGCCATCATCTGTACTCCAGTGAGTATTTTCTTTATAAAAATTCAGCTACAGGAAGGCAAATAGACTGGGAATAGCAATGGTTTGGCAGCCACTCACATGCAATTATATTTACGAACAAAATAATGTAAACAATAAAAGTTTAGTTACTCCAGCAGCATTTAAAAAAAATAAATAAATAAATAAATAAATAAATAAAAAAAATTAAAGTCTTAACTCACCAAGAGTAGGGGCTTGTCTGGTGGAGCTCTCACGGTTACTGACAGTTCTGGGTTAGTGACATCAAGGCTGATACGATTGCCAGCAACAACCAAATCTTGGCATCCAAAAGTGTGAGGACAATATGAAGCATTAAAAGTACCTGATAAAGAAGGGAATTTTGTTACTTACCGTAAATTCCTTTTCTTCTAGCTCCTATTGGGAGACCCAGACGATTGGGTGTATAGCACTGCCTCCGGAGGCCACACAAAGCAATTACACTAAAAAGTGTAAGGCCCCTCCCCTTCTGGCTATACACCCCCAGTGGGATCACTGGCTCACCAGTTTTAGTGCAAAAGCAAGAAGGAGGAAAGCCAATAACTGGTTTAAACAAATTCACTCCGAAGTAACGTCGGAGAACTGAAAACCATTCAACATGAACAACATGTGTACCCGAAAAACAACCAAAAATCCCGAAGGACAACAGGGCGGGTGCTGGGTCTCCCAATAGGAGCTAGAAGAAAAGGAATTTACGGTAAGTAACAAAATTCCCTTCTTCTTCGGCGCTCCATTGGGAGACCCAGACGATTGGGACGTCCAAAAGCTGTCCCTGGGTGGGTACAGAATACCTCATGTTAGAGCTGCGAAGACAGCCCTCCCCTACGGGGAGGCAACTGCCGCCTGCAGGACTCTTCTACCTAGGCTGGCGTCCGCCGAAGCATAGGTATGCACCTGATAATGTTTGGTGAAAGTGTGCAGACTCGACCAGGTAGCTGCCTGGCACACCTGTTGAGCCGTAGCCTGGTGTCGTAATGCCCAGGACGCACCCCCGGCTCTGGTAGAATGGGCCTTCAGCCCTGATGGAAACGGAAGCCCAGCAGAACGGTAGGCTTCAAGAATTGGTTCTTTGATCCATCGAGCCAGGGTGGCCTTAGAAGCCTGCGACCCTTTGCGCTTACCAGCGACAAGGACAAAGAGTGCATCCGAACGGCGCAGGGGCGCCGTGCGGGAAATGTAGATTCTGAGTGCTCTCACCAGATCTAACAAATGTAAATCCTTCTCATACCGATGAACTGCATGAGGACAAAAAGAAGGCAAAGAGATATCCTGATTAAGATGAAAAGAGGATACCACCTTCGGGAGAAACTCCTGAATGGGTCGCAGCACTACCTTGTCCTGGTGGAAGACCAGGAAGGGAGCCTTGGATGACAGCGCTGCTAGCTCAGACACTCTCCGAAGAGATGTGATCGCTACCAGAAAAGCCACTTTCTGTGATAGTCTAGAAAGTGAAACCTCCCTCAGAGGCTCGAAGGGCGGCTTCTGGAGGGCAACTAGTACCCTGTTCAGATCCCATGGATCTAACGGCCGCTTGTACGGGGGTACGATATGACAAACCCCCTGCAGGAACGTGCGTACCTTAGAAAGTCGTGCTAGACGCTTCTGAAAAAAGACGGATAGCGCCGAGACTTGCCCTTTAAGGGAGCCGAGCGACAAACCTTTTTCTAACCCAGATTGCAGGAAAGAAAGAAATGTAGGCAATGCAAATGGCCAGGGAGACACTCCCTGAGCAGAGCACCAGGATAAGAATATCCTCCACGTTCTGTGGTAGATCTTAGCGGACGTGGGCTTCCTAGCCTGTCTCATGGTGGCAACGACCCCTTGGGATAATCCTGAAGACGCTAGGATCCAGGACTCAATGGCCACACAGTCAGGTTCAGGGCCGCAGAATTCCGATGGAAAAACGGCCCTTGGGACAGCAAGTCTGGTCGGTCTGGTAGTGCCCACGGTTGGCCGACCGTGAGATGCCACAGATCCGGATACCACGCCCTCCTTGGCCAGTCTGGGGCGACGAGTATGACGCGGCTGCAGTCGGATCTGATCTTGCGTAGCACTCTGGGCAAGAGTGCCAGAGGTGGAAACACATAAGGGAGCCGGAACTGCGACCAATCTTGCACTAAGGCGTCTGCCGCCAGAGCTCTGTGATCGCGACACCGTGCCATGAAGGTTGGGACCTTGTTGTTGTGCCGGGACGCCATTAGGTCGACGTCCGGCCTTCCCCAGCGGCGACAGATTTCCTGAAACACGTCCGGGTGAAGGGACCATTCCCCTGCGTCCATGCCCTGGCGACTGAGGAAGTCTGCTTCCCAGTTTTCTACGCCGGGGATGTGAACTGCGGATATGGTGGAGGCCGTGGCCTTGTCCCTGAACGGTACCCAGCTCCGTATCCAGCAGGTTCACTGGGTCTGTGGATGGAGCCCGGCCTCAGGGCTTGGGGGCCGGTAAGATCCCACTTCCTCAGAGCCCCTCAGGGGGATGGGGAAGGAAAACAGCATGTGGGCTCCAGCCTCTGTACCCGCAATGGGTACCTCAACCTTACAAACCACAAGTGGGGTAAGAAGGGAGCATGCTGGGGGCCCCATATGGGCCCTCTTTTCTTCCATCCGACATAGTCAGCAGCTACTGCTGACTAAACAGTGGAGCTATGCGTGGATGTCTGACCTCCTTCGCACAAAGCAGAAAACTGGTGAGCCAGTGATCCCACTGGGGGTGTATAGCCAGAAGGGGAGGGGCCTTACACTTTTTAGTGTAATTGCTTTGTGTGGCCTCCGGAGGCAGTGCTATACACCCAATCGTCTGGGTCTCCCAATGGAGCGCCGAAGAAATACCAGATATTCATTCATATCATTGCTACAAAAAATGAAAATGACCATATATGAAGGAGCGTACAACATCATACCTGACCACTGTGCTCCACCGTCAACCAGCACGGAGACTGGAAATGTCGGGTTCTGAGTCTGATAGTAATGGACAATGAAGACATACCTCCCTGTATTAGGGATTCTTCTGCCAAAAATGATCTCATTCTGTACAACAGACAAATAACAGACAAATACAACTATTATTAGTATAAAAATACTACAAAGGCTTTAGGAACTTGTAGGAAAAGTTGGCCAAGAACATTAGATCAAAGTCAACCAACCAACTGGTTTCAGTACACAAATTAATTTTTTTATATTTACTATTCTTAGATGGGTTGTGCATTCATATAAAAGTACTAATAATGCTAATTTTACTTAAATTTGAACACTGCAGCACTGTTGCAGGTGTCCACAGGTCCAGCAACACTAGAAAACTTAGCAAATACCTGGTGTGCTGTCAGCAATACTTTGTTGCCCTGGTGCCAAGGAAGACCTGCTCCATGGACAGGTTCTTGTCCTGTACTCCTCTGCCCATCAGAATCTCTACCATCTCTCAAGGGGTCCAGCAATAAGGAAAGAGGTGGATTTTCATAGACTGAAGACTGGATACAAGAAGGACTTCAAGACAAGAACAATATAAATTATATTTTTAATTAATTTATTTATTGATTTAACTCACTTATATAGTGCCATTAGCGCTCACAATCTAAATTCCGTACCACTATGTATTTGGAGTGTGGGGGGAAACCCACAGAAACACAAGAGAACATACAAACTCCTTGCAGACGTCAACCTCAATGGGACCCCAGCGCTGCAAGACTGCAGTGCTAACCACTGAGCCACCAGCTGCCTTGATTTATATAATTATATCCTATCTCAGTGTTTCTTCATGCACATGATGTTGAATCTACTACTGAAAGGTAACTCTAAAGATACCATTAAAGGGTCTCTGTCAGCAGGTTTTTGCCATGTAATCAGAAGACAGCATGCTGGAAGATTTAAATCAGAGAATTCAGCCTTCCCTTTGTTATGTCACCACCTTTTTTTGTTTACCTGCAATGTTAGCTTAAGCCTCTTATCTTTATCATTAGTGGGTCTCAGCAGCACATGAGTTGCAGTCCGACTCCACCCCCTTCTGTGATTAGCTGCTTCTGTCTATGGAAGTATACACTGGAAGCCTTACGGAGGCAGCTCTCCCAGCACTGCTACATGCAAAATCTCAAATCTTTCACTGTGTCAGAATGGCTGTAGCCATTAATGTAAGTGATACATTGTTGAGCTCAGGGTGTCTTTGCCTACATCATGCTACTCTCAGATGAGGTAGCAAAAACCTGGTGACAGATTCCCTTTAACTGTGAACTATTAAAAAAGAACAGAAAATGGTATAAACAAAGCTCCCATTTAAAATGTTATGTATGAATCATAAAAATTTACGTTAAGATGTCAGGCACACAGCACAGCCATATGCACGAAGCCTATATGTGCTGTAATACAGATACTTACTGGGCGGTTATATGGAGCTATATTTTGTGTGTGAGTTGGAAAAACTAGTTTATGTACAAGAGATGACTAAAAGTTTTTTACCAACAGGAAAGATAAAAACTCCAGTTCCAAAATTGAAATTGCCATACAAAAAAAATAGAAAAGTTTTGTCCAATTATTTGATATTGATGATCTGTAATTACAATAGGTCATCAATATCAGATTGATGAGATCTGACACCTGGCACCCCCATTGATCAGTTGTTATAAGCTCTGCCAGCAAACCAGATGTAAACAGTGTAAAGAGTGTAACAGCCCAGCTCCATCAAATGTGTAGCAACTACTGCCGGGAGCAGCAGATCAGATCAGCCACTAAAGAGTGTATGGGGTGTAACAGCCCAGCTCTGTCTAAGGCCCGTTTCACACGTCAGTGAAAAACACAGACGTTCTTCACTGGCATGTAATCACGCACATGTCCCTCCGTGTGCTGTGATTCACGGCACACGTGGGTTGTCTAAGTGCAATCCGGGCTCCGTTTTCCGTGATTGCACATAGAGATTAACTCACCTGTGCCCGCTCCCGCTCTCCTTGGTGCTCAACGCTCTCGCGGTGCAGCATCCGGCCGGCGCTGACCCCCGCAGCAGCTGCTTCCGGGTCAGCTGTGTCGTGCATTCATGAATATGCACGACTGTAATGAGCCGGCTCAGAAGCAGCAGGCAGAACAGGCTGCAGAGAGCGCGGCTGAAGCCGGGTGAGTAAAAATTATTTTTATTTTATATGCATGTTTTTTTCTGGCACGTGTTTCACGGATCACACCACTGCGTGGTCTGTGGGACATCAAAAAAAAGAAAAAAATGGACATGTCTCCGTGCAGCAATCACGGACACGCGGGTATGCCGCACGGAGACACATTCAGTGAAAAATCACTGATGTGTGCGCAGACCCATTGATTATAATGGGTCTGCGTATGTCAGTGATTCTGGTACGTAGAAAAAAAAACACAAACGTACCAGAATCACTGACGTGTGAAACAGGCCTTACACCCAGCGACATTGCTAAAGCGATGTCGTTGGGGTCACGGAATTCGTGACACACATCCGGCCGTGTTAGCAATGTCGTTACGTGTGACACCTACGTGCGATCAAAAAAGGTTGCAAAATTGTGCAAAATCGTTTATCGTTGACATGCTCCCCTATTCCAAAAATCGTTGCAGCTGCAGGTACGATGTTGTTCGTCGTTCCTGCGGCAGCACACATCGCTACGTGTGACACCGCAGGAATGAGGAACCTCACCTTACCTGCGGCCGCCGGCAATAAGGAAGGAGGTAGACGGGATATTACGTCCCGCTCATCGCCGCCCCTCCGCTTCGATTGGGTGGCCGCTTAGTGACGTCGCTGTGAAGCCGAGTGAACCGCCCCCTTAGAAAGGAGGCGGTTCGCCGGTCACAGCCACGTCGCTAGGCAGGTAAGTAGTGTGATGGGTCTAAGCGATTTTGTGCACCACGGGCAGCGATGTGCCCACGACGCACAAATGATGGGGGTGGGTACGCACGCTGGCTATCTCGGTAGCGACATTGCAGCGTGTAAAGCGGCCTTAAGACTCACCCGTTCAAGTCTAAGGGTGCGAGAATAAAATTATTACAATTCTGTAACATAGGAAACTTTAAATAGTCTTGTAAATGATTAATAGCTGCTACGTTGAAAAAATGAATTATATATAGATGACAAGTGTGTAAAACTATTGTCCCCCTTGTTTAGATGAAAATGGGACCGATTTTTAATATGCTTGTGTGACCCCAGCCTACGCCTAAGTCATCAATATCAAAGTTGTAGACCTTAGGGATATACAGTACATTTACCTTTGAGCAGGGGTTCGTCCATAAGCGGCTATACATCGCACCTTTGGCTCGGCATACTCAATAGAGAACTCCTCCAGAGGGATGATGCATACAGTGTGCTGAAACACAATGATCAAATGAAGCAAAGTAACATATAGTAAACGTGTATATATGTGTGTGTATATATATATATATATATATTTATATATATATATATATATATATATATATATATATATATATCTATAATATCAATTTAATGAGAAATAATGTTTAAATAACAAAGTAAAAGGTATAATAGAATGATATATCGTCACAGTAACTAAGCCCTGAACTGGAACCCTTAGGTTGCTTTCACACATTCGTTTTTTGCCATCAGCAACGGATTCGTCGCAGATTGTGTAAAAACTGATGCGACGGATGCAGCAAAAATCGGATCCGTTTTTTTTTTCATGTCAAAGGGAGAGTAAGAGAGAAAGAGAAACCCCATCATCACCGCACACGCACAGGCACTACTGCCCCCATCATCACCGCGCACACACACAGGCACTACCGCCCCCATCATCAACGCACACACCGTCACTACCTGAGTGATGTCACCGCTGACAGCGCGACTCACTTCAGTTGCTCCATGGAGCTGACAGAGAGCGGTCATGGTCTGTGGCCACTCGTGTTAGCTTCCGTTGTAGCAGAGCTGAAAGCGTCATGGGACTTCGTGTGGATTACGTCAGACCTGGAGGGTTATTTGGGGATTTTAATAAAGTAGTGAAAGAGGGTGTTTTGTTTTTTTTGTCTTTTATTTCAAATAAAGGATTTTTTGGTGTGTGATTATTTACTTTCACTACAGTATAATCATGGGGGGGTGTCTCATAGACGCCTGCCATGCTTAACCAAGGACTTAGTGGCAGCTATGGGCTGCCATTAACTCCTTATTACCCCAATTGCAACCGCACCAGGGCAATACGGGATGAGTCGGTTAGAGTCCCGGGACTGTCGCAACTAATGGATGCGGCAATTCCGGGTGGCTGCTGGCTGATATTTTTAGGCTGCGGGACTCCCCATAACATGGGGCTCCCCATCTTGAGAATACCAGCCTTCAGCCGTGTGGCTTTACTTTGGCTGGTAACAAAATTGGGGGGATTGCACCCCATTTTTTTAAAATTATTTATTTATTTATTGTACTGCACGATATAGACTCACCCACCGGCGGCTGTGATTGGTTGCAGTGAGACAGCTGTCACTCAGCGTGGGGGCGTTTCTGACTGCAACCACATAGGCGCCGGTGGGCGGAGGAAGCAGTGAATACGAAATGAAATAATGAGCGGCCTGCATTTTCAAAAGAGGAGAAGCCGCCAGAGCAGTGTGACAGCCGTGCAGCGCCATGCCTGTGATCGGTGAGTATGAGAGAGGGGGGAGAGGGAGAGAGACCGACAGAGAGAGAGAGAGGCCAGAAATGAATTCACATCTCATCTGAGCATGCTCAGATTAAAAAACCGGATCCATCACTGGAATGCGTTTTTTGCTGAATGACGCTGGATCCGGCGCTCATAGGCTTCCATTATACAACATGCCGGACGGCACCGGATCCGGCGTGATCTGTTTTTTTGCCGGAGACAAAAAACGCTGCATGCTGCGTCCTTTCCGGCAGCAGGACAAAGACATTTCTCCGGATCCGGCGGACGCCGCATGCAACGCAAGGCCATTCAGCACAATCCGTCATAATACAAGTCAATGGGGAATAAAACGGATCCGGCGCCGTTTTTTGCCGGTTTGTACCTGACGGCAAAAAACGGATGTGTGAAAGCAGCCTTAGAGAATATCAGCCTTAGAGAAGAGCACACTATATAGTGTCAATAATGGAAATGTGGAACTCACCAGCAGGAAATTGACTGATGATGCTGTCACGCATATTTCAGTGTCAGAAGTCATCTCAAACTTTGCAACGCGATTCATATTGTCCACTACAATACTGCGACACAGGAAGCTGCAGTACAACATACAGAAAACGGTAATTTAGAATATACTCCAACAAGTATGTTTCTGCACATAAACTCTCAAATGTTCAGAAGTGGCTAATGTTTTCAAGCACCAAAAAGACTTAGCTGATAAGCTACTAGGGCAGGCTAATGCTTTTTAGGTCCATATGTATTTTTCTTATTTCTACAACATCACAGACATCTTTTCTAGCAGCATAGCCATTATTGTAGGTTCTCATAATCAAGTTACTGTAACGAGTGTGTCATGCCCTGATGTGATATGCGATCAGACCGTCACAGAGTATTGTTGATCAAAGATCCGCTCGTCATTTACCCTGAGTTGGGGTGTATTTTATTCCATCAGGTACTGAAGCTGTTAAGGTTAATTTCTATCCTGCAGTGATGTAACAGGTAGTTGTAACCTTAGCTACAGCCACTCCCTTTTGCTATCAATATCCGCTCCTCACTCCTCACTATGCCAGCTATAGCTCATTTCTATGCTGACCATGTTCAAGAAGCTCGTTGCATAGCATTGGTGTCGTTTCTATTGCAGCTGCGAAGTTCCTTACTGAAGAAAGATAGGAGAGCTTCTTGTTGTGTCTTTCCCCACTTGTTTTATCTTATCTTCCTCGTGTTGACTTATTGTATTAGCGTCTCGCTGACCTTCACTATTCAGGGTGAGTGCAAGGACAGAGCGGGCCTAGGCACATGATCAATGTAGGGGAGGGTAGGACCCATCTAGGGACATTACGGAGTGTAGGGATCAGCCTCAGGTGAGTGTTAGGAAGCAACCCCACTCCCCTCTCCCTACCACGGGCCGACTGTTGTATCATTTCCCTGGTGTACCCTTTGTGCTGCGTCGCTTGCCGGGGGTCCTCACCTCCCCCGGCATTACATTACTCTGATGCTCCCACTGTGTTACACCACTCGCCGGGAGCCCCCTTGCTCCTGTCATGGTCACCTGTAGTTACAGCACCCAAAAGATTGCAGGGCCGAATAATTAGTCTGCTAATAATTCTGCCCATTTTTTCCTACCATTTTTTACAAGAAATGAATATTTACACAATTTTTAGGTATATCTCAAAACATCAAAATTTTAATAGGGGGTAGAATTGGTTTTGTGGCTCTGTTTTGGAAAAAGCAGTAATTATGCTGACATAGAGGTGTTCGAGCCTTGATAGAATAATTTATGGCATGGTCTATTGGACGCTTTATGTACGGAGGTTTTCTACTCTAGAAGGATTGCTTTTACAGCAGGACCCTCATTGAATATTACATTCAGGAAAGCAATGAAAACAGTATTCACTTCTCTATCCCCAGTCATTAACAAACTGGCAAACACCTTAATAAAAACATGAGTCCTATGAGTTAGTAGAGGTAATGTAAACCAATGAATGTGCTGCTCATGAAAATGCAATCATAGACAAACAGAACAATACTCGCACTGTACCTGTATTTACAACTGTACACGTTCACTCTGCCTGATGTACTGGGGTTATTTCTCATCATCACATTCAGAAAATATCGTTCAGCGTCTTCATTGGCATATTTAAAAATAAGAGCATAAATTCCAGCCCGAGGGACTTTAATGCTAAAATATAATTCCACCTTCGAGAACAAATACAAACAATATTTTTAGTTTCATAACTATGTCATGTTTCTTCATCTCAATCAAAAAATACTATAGTAAGGCTATGTGCATATGCTGCAGATTTGATGCAGTAATTTTCTGCACCCAATCTGCACGTTGAAAGAAACAATAAAAACAAGCACGTTGTACCTGATTTCCAGAAATAGCTGCCATTAGAGGATGTCCATAACTTGGTTGCCGAAAAATTATTGGACGATTTTCCCCATCCTGTTTGAAATACTCCATTTCGGTACCATGTAGACAGGTAAACCTTTCCATGGGCAAATGCTGAAAAACTAAGCAGCTAAGCAGCAATTGAAAAAAGTGAGATATTACTACATTATAAATAAATTGCTAAATAGACAGTCACCTATAACATGTTTTGGTATCTTCATAAAGTATTTGTAGGGGTGGAGTAAAAAGGTGTTCTGTACGGATTGTAAAAAGCAATGGCAATTGCTATTATACAGTTCGGTCAAGATATATTTTTCGACAGTGACACAAATATTGGCATTTTAGCCATTTACAACATATTCCAGATGCAGTTATATAATTAATAAAGACTTAAAGTGCAGACTCTCAGCTTTACTTTGAAGGTATTCACATCCTAATTGGAGTAAGGGTTTAGGAATTACATCTCTTTAACATCTAGTTGTCTCTTTTTCAAGGGACCAAAAGTAATTGGACAATTATCTCAAAAGCTCTTTAAAGAATGGGCTGCATGGGCTATTCCCTCTTTAAGCCATCATCAATTATCAGGCAAAAGGTCTGGAGCTGATTCCAGGTATGGCTTTTCAATTTGGAAACTGTTGCAGTGAAACCTCAATCTGAGGTTAAAGGATCTCTCAATGGAAGAGAAACAGACCATTATTAGGCTTCAAAAAAAAAAAAAAGAATCCATCAGAGAAATAGAATCTTAGGAGAGGCCAAATTAACAGTTTAGTACATTCTTCAAAAAAAACGAACACACTGGTCATCTACGGAAAAGGTTTAGATATCCATGGAAGACAACAGTGATGGATGACAGCAGAATCCTTTCCATGGTGAAGTAAAACTCCTTCCCAACATCCACCAAAGTGAAGAATACTCTCAAGGATGTGCTTCCGTATCAAAATCTACCATAAAGAGAAGACTTAATGAGAGAAAATGTAGAGGGTTCAGCACAAGGTGGATTAATCAGCCTCAAAAATAGAAAGGCCAGATTAGATTTTGCCAATAGAACATCTAAAGAAGCCAGCTAATTTCTGGACAAGCATTCTTTGGAAAGATGAAACTAAGATCAACTTGTGCCACAAAGAATGATGGGAAGAAGAAAGTATGGAATAGACTTAAAACAGCTCATGATCTAAAGCACACCCCATCCTCTGAAAAGCATGATGGAGGCAGCATGATGGCATGGGCACGTATGGCTTCCAATGGATTCGAGTCACTATTGTTTTTTGAAGATGTGACTGAAGACAGAAGCAGCAGAATGAATACTGAAGTGTACAGGGTGATACTTTATGCTCAGATTCAACCAAATGTAGCAAACATGATAGGATGGCATTTCACAGTATAGAAGGGCAATATCCCAAAACATACTGTAAAAGCAACATAGGAGTTTATTGTAAGGAAAAGAAGTGGAATATTCTGCAATGGCCGATCTCACCCCCATCGAGCCTACATTTCAAATGCTTAAAACTAGAAGTCCCAGAAAGGGGTCATTTAACATTTCTACCTTTGGAACCCAGAGACGGGTCGAATAACCTGAAGGATTTTAGCTAACATCCTATAATCACCGTCTTTTGTTCTGTAATTAAGGCCATTACTGTCGCACCACAGGAGGTTGTTGTTTTCCATTGAGTTTAGCCATTTAGTTTCTAGTTAGTTCTATTCAATTTGGACTAAGGGTCATTTGACCCTCTTTCGGGACTTCAGGGGGGAGCTCGAAATTTCTGGGACTTCTAGTATTAAGACAAAATGTAAGTCAGAAAGACCCACAAAGAAGCAACAACTGAAGTCAGCTGCAGTAAAGTCCGGCACCGAATCACAAAGGTGAAAACCCAGTGTTTGATGACGTCCGAGGCTTCCAGACTTCAGGCAGTCATTGTCTGCAGAGAATGCTCTGTAAAGTTTTATAAATGAACATTTGAACATTGTATTTATGGTAAAGTGAATTTGTCCAATTACTTCTGTGCCCCTGAAATGAGGAGGCTTTGTAGAAAAATGGTTGCAATTCCGAAACATTTTGAAGGATATTTTTGTTTAATCTTTTTATTTGAACCTGAAAGTCTGCACTTCAATTGTATCTCAGTTGTTTCATTCTAAAATCAAAAATAGTGGCATACAGAGCCCAAATCATGAAGATTCAGTCACTGTCCAAATATTTCTAGATCTATCTGTATGTGGCTAATGTCTTGGTACTGCCGGCCCAAACAGAAATAATGGTACAGATTTTTTATGAATTACACGTGTACAGATAATGAGTAATATTGGCTTATGGTGAAAATTGTAAATTGCAAAACTGAACATTCAGTGATCGATTTATTAATTAAAGGACAGTTGGAGAAGACTATCATTACTGCAATCCATTACTTTCTCCTTTATATCAATCAGCGAGGAAGGAAGTACAGTTCAATGCTGGATGAGCAGACAGCATAGACAGATAGCATACAAGCTTTATAGATAGAGGTACAGCTGAAATAATCTGAAAATCTTCCACAAACAGTTCTGCCATACTGCTTTAGTGACTGTGACCGGCCTGTACTTGTGATATGGCAGACTATGGATAACAACTTCACGTTAATCAATTAGGAAGGAGAGGTCGGCTGCAGAAATGGCTGGGTTTGAAAAGAAATGCATCAATGTATGGTTTTCTGTGATCATAGTTTATACTATTGAATCAGTGGGTGAGGTAATAGTGATTATTACAATTATTGAGGTCATGCCAGATTTGTTTTTAGAACAATGTTTTATATAAAACATGATTGCAGTCGTTGACTTACTTATTCCCAACTGGTCCATTATAGTCACATGGCTGTGTAACTCTCATCTGTAGAATGGAGGCTTCATAGTAATCACTTGGCAGCAGCACAAGGTAATCCTAGTAGAAAATGTGGTTGTAAAATAAGGTACAAATTTATAAAAATAGAGAAAAGATCCATGACTGTTTTGTTGCTAGATAAATCCTGTTTTTCCTCTATGTTCACAGAATTGGTAAATATTCAGAAAAGACGTAAGCAGGCTTTACACGCTACGATATTATTAATGAATTATCGTCGGGGTCACGGTGTTTGTGACGCACATCCGGCGTCATTAACAATATCGCAGTGTGTGACACTTATGAGCGACCTTAAACAATCGCAAAAGCGGTCAAAATCGTTTGCTGCGGAGAGGTCGTCCTGAAACAAAAAATCATTTTCTGCTTATTAGCGATGTTATTTGTCGTTCCTGCGGCAGCACACATCGCTATGTGTCACACCGCAGGAGCGACGAACATCTCCTTACCTGCATCCACCTGCAATGAGGAAGGAAGGAGGTGGGTGGGATGTTACGTCCCGCTCATCTCCGCCCCTCCGCTTCTATTGGACACCTGCCGTGTGACATCGCTGTGACGCCGCACGAACCGCCCCCTTAGAAAGGAGATGGTTCGCCGGCCAGAGCGACGTCGCAGAGCAGGTATGTGCATGTGACGCTGCCATAGCGATAATGTTCGCTACGGCAGCGATCACCACATTTCGGCCATATGACGGGGGCGGGTACTATCGCGCTCGACATCACCAGAAAATGCTAGCGATGTCGCAGCGTGTAAAGCCCGCTTTAGCGTGGTAGGATATACCTTCACCATAGTCCATTAGTGGACACCCCTTCTCAATCACTATAGTGGCCATCATAAAATAAACCTGTTGATACTTACCTTCAAAGCAGCACAGCTCCAGCAATGTCAGTGCTGAGATTCATCATGTGATCGCTGTAGCCAAACAGCGGCCATTGATCAGCTGCAGCTTTCACTAGTCGGTCACAAAAGACTATGTGCCCACGGGAGCTTGCACCTGCAGATATATCCGCAGGTATGTCCGCAGGTTTCCCGCAGCAGCTCCCTGGAATTTGCAGCTATACATAGCTGTGGGATTCCAGAAAAATATCTGCGGTAAACCTGCGGACATTCATGCGGCTTACCTGCGGAAATACTCTATATTACTTCATACTTCATACTCTATACTTCATAGTGGAGGGCCGAGATTTCCACAGGAATAATTGACATGCAGTTTTGTGCAGCTGCGGGAAATCCACAGCATGTTCCGCAGCCGCACATACCGCAGCATGAACAGACACAGACACTCCCCATGTCCCATAGGATAACATGGGGAGTCCTGTACTTGCTGAAACCTGCAGATTTATCTAGAAAATCCAGATAAATCTGCAGGTTTTCTGCAGCAAAATTTGCAGGTGCGAGCTCCCGTGGGCACATAGCCTAAGGATGCACACTGGAGCGATTAATAATGGGATGCCTAGGAGTGGACAACCCTTTTAAGGATAAACATCCTAAAATGCACTGACGAGAAAAAAAGGTAACAATGTTTAGAATTTTTTACTTTCAGGCTCCATATCTCACTACTGCTTTGAAGGTAAGACTACCTTTATGTTATAGACAATAATCTTGGCTATCTCAAAGATAAATTTGACTTGCAACTATTTAGTATATGATTAGCTATGCAGAATCTTGTTGAGGCAGTGCATTGTTAAGGGTGCTTTACACGCTGCGACATCGCTAACAATATATCATCGGGGTCACGTCGTTAGTGACACACATCCGGCGCCGTTAGCGACATCGCAGCATGTGACGCCAAGGAGCGACGATCACCGATCGCAAAAACGTCAAAAATCGTTGATCGTTGACACGTCGCTCCTTTTCATAATATCGTTGGTGGTGCATGCCGCTGGTTGTTCGTCATTCCTGCGGCGTCACATTGCTATGTGTGACACCGCAGGAACGACGAACATCTCCTTACTTACGCCCACTGGCGATGAGGAAGGAAGGAGGTGGGCGGCATGTTCCGGCTGCTCATCTCCGCCCCTCCTCTGCTTAGTGACGCCGCAGTGACGTTGCTATGACGCTGAACGCACCTCCCCCTTGAAGGAGGGATTGTTTGGCGGTCACAGTGACGTCGCTGAAAAGGTATGTGCATGTGACGCTGCCATAGCGATAATGTTCGCTATGGCAGTGATCACCAAATGTCGCACAAACGACAGGGGCGGGTGCTATCGCGCACGACATCGCTAGCTAGCGATATTGCAGCGTGTAAAGCACCTTTTACTGTTTTACTCCTGGTGGTGCAAAAATCTTTTTCTTCACATCTACTACAAATTACAACCTGTTCTCACATTCCTTAATAACTCAATGTGCTATTAGGTTGATTTGAAAGCGAAATGTCACTGGTTCAAATTATGGAGCAGCCATGAAGAAGATTTCCCAAGAAAAGAAAAATAGCATCATCCAGCTCATCGATAGCAGTCTCTCGGTCAAGAAAATTGCCAAACTGCATCATGTGAGTGCCATGACATTTGGAAGAATACGAAATGACGTCTGTCTAGCCATTCAAAAGCCATAAAGTGGACGTCCAGGAAAAATATTGGAGTGAAAGAGTCAGCTTATCACAAGGTCTGTCAGTTCTGGCGCGACAAACATGGCAGTGGAGGTGGGTTGTATGCTTCATAATAGTGAGATCACAGATTTTCATACAAACATCGTGTGACGCTATTACACACGTCTGGAATAGTGGCCTGAAAAAAGGTGAAGAAGCCTTAACTTCAATATCGTCATAAGAAGCATAAGCTCGAATTTGCAAAAAAGTACCAAAACTAGAAGATTGGAAATGAGAAATTTGGAACAATGAGACAAAAGTCAATAGACTAGGTCCGGATAGATGCAAATGAGTTTGGAAGAAGTAAGGGGCTAACGGACAGAGAAATTGAAGTAGTTGTCAAGTTTGTTGCAGGAAGCCTGATGATATCGGGTTGTTTCACAGCTGAGGTATCTTAACTTGGATCGATGGTGGTCTATAGCTATATGAAAATATCCTACAAGACAAGTTACTTCGTACACTTGAATACTATGGGTATGAAAAGGACAACATAGTGTTGCAGTAGGACAACGGCCTGGAGCATGCATCAAGATTAGCAAAGAAATGGTTGAATGACAATGAAGTAGAGGTGCTGGATTGGCCCCCACAGTCTCCAGACCTCAACACAATCAAACACTTGAGGGTAGATTTGAAGAAAAAGCTGTACAGATATTCCAAATGAGTTGACCAGTATGCACCAACATTGGGAATGTGCAGAAAAGACCTGGGATCAGTCAAGACTTGCTTGAATCTGATCGAGAGCATGACCAGAAGGATTCAGGTAGTGCTGAAAGCCAAAGGTGGATTTACAAAATACTAACAAAATAATTAAAATTAAAATTTATATTTTTAGGAGCAAAACAGTAACAATGCAGTGAAATTACAATCATCTGTATAACTAATCAAACTAATCATATGCTAAATAGTTGCAAGTCAAATTATGTATGAGATAGCCAAGATGATTATAAAATGATTGTAGTCTCATGCTCAAAGCTGTAGTGGATGGTTTGATATGAAGCTTTTAAGTCAAACGTTCAAGACATTGTTACTCTTTTTGCTGATCAGTGTATGTTAGGGTTGCAACCACCAATAGATGGAGCTTAGAAGTTTAAAGGGAATCTGTCACCAGGTTTTCTCCATATAAAGTAAGGCCAGCATCTTTCAGGCCTCTGTTACAGGTTATTAAAATGCTGTATATATATCTCCAAGCTGCTCTCCATAAAGTAAAAAAGACCTTTTTATTATACTTATCTATGGGGCTGTCCAGTCCAATGGGCGTCACTGGTCTTGATCAGGCGCCGCCTCTCTTCTTGCGATAGTTGTACTCCTTCATTGCTTTGTGTGGCTGACGCATCTTATTTCATCCACACAGTGTCCTCCATTGTGCTCCTGCACATGCACACTTCTCTCTGACCTACCGAGGGCAGAGCAAAACACTGTAATGCGCAAGCATGGGGAAAGCATGTGCGCTACAGTAATTTGGTCTGTCCTTGGCAGGGCCGAGAGAAGTGCGCCTGCACAGGAGCACGATGGAGGACACTGTGTGGATGACGTAGGATGTGTCATCAAAACATGAAGGAAGGAGGATGGTGATCGTAAGAAGAAAGGAGGCACTGGATCAAGACCAGCGACGCCCATCAAAATGGACCATCCCATAGGTGAATATAATATTAGATCTTTATTGCGTTATGCAGAATGGCTTGGGGACATATATTTACAGCATTCTAGAATGCTGTAATAGAGGGTTGAAAGATGCTGGCCCTACTCCATATGTGGAAACCTGGTGACAGGTTCTTTTTAATACATACTAATATTAGAAAGAAAGCTCCTTTTAATGGTAGCAACTAGAAAGTTAAGATTTAATTATATGGCTACATAGTGGATTTGGAACCTAAAAATTAACTTATGAACTGGAATATAGATTAAATCACTCAACACTAAATATTGGTCCTGAAATGACAGGTAAATATTCACATGATCGCTCCTGTCTGTCTCCGGGAATTTGTGACCTGTGAGCAGCTCCAGTGTTCAACGCAGCAAGCCAAAGGTTACAAATCAATACATCTCGATGAGCGCCTCATTCTGGCTCTTATACACTTGCATTCAGAGATTGTGTCACAACTTTTGACTTTATGGGCACAAGATGGCGCCGCAGGATCAGAGCAACATTGACAAAAAATGAAAACGCCGGAGGATGAGTATAAGACCGGGGACAGAAGACTTTGATTTAAAGCACCACTCCAGCTGTGAAAAAAAAAATCTAAATGCTGGAGTGGTGCTTTAAGGATAGAACTAGTGCATTGGATACATATAATATAGTGAAATATTTTTAGGGAGTTTCAGGTTGTCTATTCTAGAGCTATATACCGTAAATACTGATAAAAACAGATATTACATTTATACATAAAAACCATAATAAGGGTGCAACGCAACCTACGGCTCTCCAGCTCTGACTGTCAGGGGCATGCTAGAAGCTGTAGTTCAGCTGGCGGTCACAGGCTGAGGAACACTACTATACACAGATCCATACTACTGCAATCATTGTGTCTTCTGAGAGCAGTGATCTTACCAAAAGTACTCCTTCTACAGAAACTGTAATTATCCAGTTTCCAGGCACCAAAGAGAACGGCTCTGCAAAACTTTTTCCTGGCACAGTAAGGAATGCTGGCTCCGCGCTTGGAGGGAACACAATGTCTTTGACATCTAATGAACCTATAGATTATACACACTCTTTCACAATTTGAAAAAAATGGGATTGCAAGAACTCAGAATATAATGTAAAGGCTATGTTATTTTACTATTACATATCAAGCATTTTAATATTTTGTGAATTAATCACTACTGCATAATAAATATTACATGTTTAAAATGAGAATCCTGCAACTTTTTTTTGTATGCTTTTTTTAAATCTGTAAATTGTTATGTTAAGGTGCCCACACACATTACGTTAAATGGAAACTGCCAGCAGGTTTTTGCTACCTCATCTGAGAGCATCATGATGTAGGGAAAGAGATCCTGAATTTAACAATGTATCACTTAGATTACTGTGTGCAGCTGTTCTGACACAATTAGATTTAGCCATGTAGCAGAGCTGAGAGAGCTGCCCATGCCCACACCAGGCTCTCTATAGAAATTGTAATTGACAGTGACGTGTCAATTAGAGGTGGGGGCATGCTGGACTGCCGTGCATGTGAGTCTGAGCAATGAAAAGTCCTGCTGGTAAAGTAACCATAGCAAATAAACAACAGATCAGACCTTGACAAAACAGGCATCTCTGAATTCTATATTTTACCCCTTACAGTATGCTGTCTTCAGATTACACAGCAAAAACCTGCTGTCAGATTCCCTTTAAACTTGATGAAAATTGACAAATTTAGCCATGAGAAATGTTCCTCAAGAGAAATTTAACAATGAACAATGGATTCCCATGTTTGTCATCCTACAGAACACAGGCAAAACATTTTCTCTGTTGGATTCCATCCTCTATACAGAAAAAAACATCAATGTCTTCATAATAAATTGAAGGTATAAGGAGGAACATAGTGTAAGGCTATGTGCGCACGTAGCGTTCTGTCCCTGCAGAAATTTCTGCAGCGATTTGAACAGCACACGTGCGCTTCAAATCGCTGCAGAAAGAGTCCGTAATGAAAAAAAAAAAAGCCGATTCCATGCGCTCTGAGCCCCTCCCATAGACAGAGCGGGGGATGCAGGCAGAGCGCACGGAATAAGTGACGTCACTTCTTAGAACGCGCGCTTCGGGCAGCAGCCTAAGCGCTGCGCTCTAATACGCCACGTGCGCACGGCCTCTGCACAATCTCCATAGATTATGCTGGGGATGCAGGAAGCATGCAGTTATGCTGCGGTGCAGATCGCAGCGTAACTGCATGCAAATACGCAACATGTGCACATAGCCTAAGGCTATGTGCGCACGTTGCGTTCTGTAACTTGCTGAAATGAACGCATCCTCTGGCAGAATTTGCCATTGTCAAATTTGGTTTTGACCACATAAACGCAGGAAATACGCATGCGTTTTTGCCGTGTTTTGACCACGTTTTACATGCATTTTCAGTGCTTAAATGGGATGCGTTTTCAATACAAAGACACTACTAAATAAAGTTTGAACATTCAAACACTAGGAAAAAAGTGAAAAAAAAAATCATCCTTTAAATCATACACTATAATGATAATTTTCCTAAAATAATTATTGAGATTTAATATTTATGTTAAAAATAAAATTAACTCATTGTTTTATTTTAAGTCGGGCTGGATGTGAGGGAGGAAACCTCTTGACCTCACTATAATGCCAAAAACGCATGCTTTGATTTTGACAAAAAAGCATGCGTTTAGCATCAAAAATGTATGTAAAACGCTAGGATTTTGATTTTGGATGCAATTTCAAAGCTGTCATTGACTTCAATGTTACCAAAACGCTGCCAAAACGCAAAAATAAATTGACATGCTGTTTTTATAAACGCAGAGATTTTGACAAAATTTTGTCACTCAAATCGCAGCATTTAAAAAAGCATCGTGTGGACGAATTTTGCTAAATTCCCATAGACTTTGCTTAGAAAACAAAACCCAAGCTTTCTGGCATTGAAACCCTTCAGTTCAAAACGCTGCGGAAACGCATGAAAAAACGCAACGTGCGCACATAGCCTAAGGCTATGTCCGCACTTTTAGTCGAGGTAGTTGCAGTTCTAAATTGCTTTTGCCAAAGTTGCTTTTGACCACAAAATCGGGGTAAATACCCGTTCGTTTTTTTACAGCGTTTTAGCCGCGTTTTTAGCGCTTTTTACCTGCGTTTCCATTGGTTAAAGTCAGATACATTTTGATTACAAAGACACTACTAATTAAAGTTTTGACATACAAACACTATGAAAAAAAGGTTAAAAAAATATGAAAAAATATACTTATTTAAATCATAACCAAAATAGTTAGATTTAATATAATTATAGCAGTTTTATACTATTTATCGTTATAATTCCAATAAATTAATATTTTTCAGGAATTTAATTGTCGGACTATGTGTGTGTGTAAAGGGACATATCATTCTATTATTTTGATGTCATAAACGCATGTTTTCTGCAGCTAAAAAGCATGTAAAACGCTGGAATTTTGATGTTGCTTGCTTTTTACAACTTCTCATTGACTTCAATGTTAGCAAAACATTGCCCAAATGGCAAAAACAACTGACATGCTGCTTCTTTGAATGCAGAGTTTTTGCCCAAAATTATGCAAATTAAACACAGCGTTTTGAACTGCAAAGTGCGCACAAGAAATCCCCATTTTCCATAGACTTTTCATGCCAAAACGCATGCATTTTGATTTTCCAGCAAAGGCTGCAGTTCAAAACGCTGCAGAAAAGCAGCTGAAACGCAAAGTGCGGACACAGCCTTAGGCCCCACTCACGTGGAAATCACGCACGTGCCGTGAGACACGTATTTTCCCTGCGTGTTGCGTGTGGTAAGTACGTGTCTCTGGTACGTGCGGGCCACGTATGTTCTCCATGTGCTATCCACGATAACACACGGAAAACCGGTAATTTGAATACTCACGTGGTAGATGCTGCTGTCCAGGGTTCTGATCTTCGGCTCCAGCCCCGCCCACTCCCCGTTGATGCTGCTTGCGGCCGAGCGGAGGGGCGGAGATTAGCGCCCGTGACAGCACGCCCACCTCAAAAAATACGCTCATAACGAGCGGTGGCCGGCAGCAACTGTTTGGAGCGGAAGATTCTGCAGGGCTGGTCGAGGTGAGTATGTGTTTTTTTTTATTTTAAAATAATTACAAGTGTTTCTCCAGCGCGTGTCACACGGGACCTCATCCACACTACATCCATGTGGTACGGGTGCGGGCCGTGTGACACCTGTGCTGCCGGAGAAAACGTGGACATGTCGGCGTGAGGAACACACGGACACACATAAGTATGGAACGGACACACGTTCCGTTCCAAAATACTTACGTGTGTCCAAACCATTATGAAATCATATGTCCACGTGTGTACGTACCTCCATGGCACGAACGTGTGACAGAGGCCTTGGAGAGGAGTTCAAGCAGAGGCTAAACCTTCATCCTTTGGGCTCCATTTGACTCAATGAAGTAAATGGATATGTCAGGCATAGCTGAATCCTGTTCTAAAAACAAATTCATCTTATGCCCCTTAATGAGAGTTTGTGCACTGTAATGTGTGACGTAACCTCGTAATACAGATATAACAAGCCCAAACGAATCATCAAGATGCAGTGTGATATTAGGTATGTAGCAAAAGATTACATTATTTGCATAGGCAGCAGCTCATTTACAAGGCATGATGCCCAGATATGTGAAGCAAATATTGTAGGTTATCAATTTAAAATAAGTGTTTGCTATCTATGGATGTCATCGTGTCATATTTTGGACTTACCTTTGGTTGAGCGAGATCTGTGTGCCGAAATTCGTCCAGTTATTGCATTTCTTTCAGGATTAATGTATCGTAATATAATACGAAACAAGTTCAGATTGGATTTTCCCACAGTGACTGGCACTCTTATTTCATTCTGGTGAAACAGAATAGTGTGAATGTAGACGGTGGCGACACTGCTCTCCATATAACATTGTATGAGCTACGCGCCACTTATATCTTCTCTTTTGCCATGGACGTAATTGGGTGAAGACCAACAGATCCATTTGAATTAGTGGTGTAATAATGGAAAACATGAGCTCGGAAATGGCGGGCACACCTGATTTACTACATAGAATTGTATTTCTGTACAACATCCATAAACATACCCACAATTATTTCTGAGCAAATACAGTATTGAGAAAATTGAGTGTAGAAGCATTGCACGTTGTGGTGAATAACTGTACAAACTACACCTAACGGGCCTGTACTGATCATAAGGCTGGACTCACACGAGCGTATGGCATCCGATGAGAGAGCATCGGATGCGATATGCTAATGACCCCCGGCTCAGGCTCTGCTGTGAGCATAAGCCGAGTGTCATGCGACTGTAGTCCGGTCTTGCGATCAGGTCACAGCTGTGAAGCTGAGGACGGGCGCTGCGGAGGAGAGGGAGGGGTTAATCCTCCCATCTCCTCCACTGTCAGCCTGTGCGTATATCCCACTGCACTGGGATAACATCCGAGTGCAGTCCGATGTATCTCTCGCATCCATTCACTTGAATGGGTGCGAGGGATATGGCTGTAGCAGAATATTAAAATGTAGGTACACTAACATGAATTAAAAAAAAATACCTCTGTATTTAAAAGGGTTATACGGGACTATATTATTGATGTCCTAGCCTTTGGATAATTTATAAAAATCAAATCATGGCAATGCAAGGACTGGCAACCCCACTGTCGGCTTCTAACATGTCCAAAAATGGTCAAGAGTACACAGTGTATGGAGCTGGAAGACTACAGCTCCAAAAATGGTGAAGTGTAGTTCTAGGATTCTGCTGCTAAAGTCCTATTGAACTAAATGGGGCAGAACTGGAGTACCCAAAAACTTCCACTACACAGTGTATCCGCAGGCATGGAGCCAGTTGACCAGTAATCAGTGGGATGTAATAGTGATGATCTACACCAGGGGACTCAAAGTCAGCTGGGTATAAGGGCCGCACATAGAAAAAAAAATTGAGCAGGGCCGCATTATTTGCACGACAAAGTGACATTTTTAGTGATTCCATGTTTTTTTCTGTACACCTTTTGGATAACTTTTTTTTAACATTTTTTGCTTGTTTATTATAACAAACCTGGACTTTTTGTTCAGTTTATATACAAAAAAGCATTTTTAATGGCAAAAAAAATGTCATGCTTTATTTAGAATTTTTTTTTACATTTTATCACCTTCTCATAATATTGTTTTAAAATTAGCAGCATATAGTTATTTCTTTGTCGCTCCATTGGGAGACCAAGACAATTGGGTGTATAGCTTCTGCCTCCGGAGGCCACACAAAGTATTACACTTTAAAAAGTGTAACCCCTCCCCTCTGCCTATACACCCTCCCATGCATCACAGGCTCCTCAGTTTTATGCTTTGTGTGGAAGGAGGCACACATCCACTCATGCATTCTCAGATTAGTTATATCGGTTGGAAGAAAAGAGGACCCCCACGGGGTCCCCGGCATGTTCCCTTCTTACCCCACTAAAGTCGGCGGTGCTGTTAAGGTTGAGGTACCCATTGCGGGTACAAAGGCCGGAGCCTCATGCCGTTTTCCTTCACCATCCCTTAGTGGCTCTGGGAGAAGTGGGATCCTGACTGGTCGTCCATTCACTGGGACCGGGCTCCTTCCGCAGCCCCTGTGGGAATCTGCTGGACAGGAGTATATTCTTCCTCAGGGATCGGGCCCTGCATCTATAAAGTACTCTGTGTCCCCATGGGGACTGTGCATGGAGCGCCTTATTCCCGGACGCTGCAGCAGCTGCTGATTTCGGAAGACCGGCGGACTTCCACGCCGACCGAGCCTGCTTGTCGGCCGCAGTCTTAAATTTAGTCCCCGGCTTCATCGCGGCCTAGTAGCTAAAATCCCGCCCCCGGGCCTGCCTGTCAGGGGTAAGGGCGGGACGGCCGGCCTGACGTCGGCTGTGAGGGCCGGAGCATCCTGTATGTTTCCTCCCCCCTTACTGATCACTGTGGGGACCCCAGATTCCCGCACTTTTCTAGCACCGCCCACGGCTCCACTCCTCCCCTGAGAGCTCCGGCAGCCATGTTTTTGGCATTCTGCCGGTGGAGGATTATCAGAGAAGAGCTCTGCAGCTCTGGGAGACCTAAGGCAGGGAATCTGGAGGACACACACTCGCTTTTTAGCGGTCGGTAAGCCACACCGGTCACCCGGTGCTGGTCCCCCCCCAGGGTGACAGAATAGATACGTATTTATATACATATTTCTGTTCGGTCGGGCTGTATACCCCTTCCCATATACCCTCAGTGATCACTCTCCTAGGAGACAACAGCATGTCGTCCACAAGGAGCAAAGGTGCTAAGGCACAGGGTTTTTTTGCGACCTGTACCTCTTGTGCAGCTATGTTGCCTGCGGGTTCCACCTACCCTCACTGTGAGCAATGCTCAACCCCTGTTTCGCTTGCTCAGCCAGGGCCTCGGTCACTAGTGGGCCCCTCGGCTCATGTAGACCCCCCTGCTCCCCCTGTCCAGGCGGCAGGGACAGAGTTTGCTGCGTTTGCTGAGAAACTCTCTGAGTCACTTTCGCAATCCATGGCTCAGTCTATGGACAAATGGTCTGCCAAGCTGCTAGAAGCTTTGCAGTCCAGACCGGTCCTTACACAGGCCCCGGTCCCCGTTAGCTCGTCGCCTCCAGGCCCCTCTCGGTCCGCGCCGCAGCGCGCTCCCAGGTTGGGCCCTAGGTCCCACGCGGAGGACTCCTGCCCAGATCTCAGTCCCAGACCGACTAAGCGGGCTCGCTGGGAATCTTCCCCGACTTCTTCACGCTGTTCGGGTTCCCAGCCCGAGGATTCTCTGGAGGACGAGGCGGACGTCGCAGCTCAGGGCTCTGAACCTGACGTTGCTCTCAATCTTGATACACCTGAAGGGGACGCCTTAGTTAATGATCTTATCTCGTCCATTAACCAGGTGTTAGATCTGTCTCCCCCGCCTCCACCTGTAGAGGAGTCGGCTTCTCAGCAGGAGAAACACCAGTTTCGGTTCCCCAAACGTACACGGAGTGCTTTTTTCGATCACTCTAACTTCAGAGATGCTGTCCAGAAGCCCAGAGCGGTTCCGGACAAGCGCTTTACTAAGCGCCTTACTGACACACGTTACCCCTTCCCCTCTGACGTAGTTAAGGGTTGGGCTCAGTGTCCCAAGGTGGATCCTCCAGTCTCTAGATTGGCGGCTAGATCTGTAGTATCGGTGGCAGATGGCTCATCGCTGAAGGATGCCACTGACAGGCAGATAGAGCTCCTGGTGAAATCCATTTTTGAAGCCACGGGCGCCTCTTTTGCCCCGGCCTTTGCAGCCGTGTGGGCACTACAAGCTATCTCAGCTTGTCTGGCTGAGATTAATGCAGTCACACGTAATTCTGCTCCGCAGGTTGCATCTCTGACTTCTCAAGTGACAGCTTTTTCTTGCTACGCCATGAACGCAGTCCTAGACTCTGCTAGCCGTACAGCGGTGGCATCCGCTAATTCTGTGGCAGTCTGCAGGGCCATGTGGCTGCGCGAATGGAAGGCAGACTCTGCCTCCAAGAGGTTCTTAACCGGTTTGCCGTTTTCTGGTGACCGATTGTTTGGCGAACGATTGGATGAGATTATTAAGGAATCCAAGGGAAAGGACTCCTCCTTACCCCAGTCCAAACCTAAGAGACCTCAGCAACTGAAAATTCAATCGAGGTTTCGGTCCTTTCGTCCCTCCGCCAAGCCCCAGTCCTCTTCGTCCAACAGGCCGGAGAAAGGCCAGAGGAACTCCTATGCGTGGCGGTCTAAGTCACGCCCCCAAAAGGCCGCCGGAGGCACTGCCTCCAAGGCGGCCTCCTCATGACTCTCGGCATCCCCGAACCGCATCCTCGGTCGGTGGCAGGCTCTCCCGCTTTTGCGACGCCTGGTGGCCACATGTTCAAGACCGATGGGTGAGAGACATTCTGTCTCACGGTTACAGGATAGAGTTCAGCTCTCGTCCTCAGACTCGTTTCTTCAGAACCTCTCCGCCCCCCGCTCGGGCCGACGCACTTTTTCAGGCAGTGGCCACTCTGAAAACAGAGGGAGTTGTGATCCCGGTTCCCCCTCAGGAACATGGTCGCGGCTTTTACTCCAACTTGTTCGTGGTGCCAAAGAAGGACGGATCATTCCGCCCCGTTCTGGACCTCAAATTGCTCAACAGACATGTGAGCACCAGACGGTTTCGGATGGAATCTCTCTGCTCGGTCATCGCCTCGATGTCACAAGGAGACTTCCTAGCATCGATCGACATCAAGGATGCTTATCTCCATGTGCCGATCGCACCCGCACATCAACGCTTCTTGCGTTTCGCCATCGGAAACGAGCACCTTCAGTTCGTGGCATTGCCTTTCGGCCTGGCAACAGCCCCACGGGTGTTCACCAAAGTCATGGCATCCGTAGTGGCGGTCCTACATTCTCAGGGCCACTCGGTGATTCCCTACTTAGACGATCTCCTAGTCAGGGCACCTTCTCGGGCGGCGTGTCAACACAGCCTTACAGACGCTCTGGCGACTCTCCAGCAGTTCGGGTGGATAATCAACTTCCCAAAATCCCAGTTGACACCGACTCAATCACTGACTTACCTCGGAATGGAGTTTCATACACAGTCAGCGGTAGTCAAGCTACCGCTGGACAAACAGCTGTCCCTGCAGGCAGGGATACAATCTCTTCTTCGGGGTCAGTCATACCCCCTGAGGCGCCTCATGCACTTCCTGGGGAAGATGGTGGCAGCGATGGAGGCAGTGCAGTTCGCGCAATTCCATCTGCGGCCACTCCAATGGGACATTCTCCGCAAATGGGACAGGAGGTCGACTTCCCTCGACAGGAACGTCTCTCTGTCCCTTGCAACCAAGACGTCTCTTCAGTGGTGGCTCCGTCCCAATTCTCTATCGCAAGGAAGATCCTTCCTACCCCCAACCTGGGCTGTGGTCACCACGGACGCGAGCCTGTCAGGGTGGGGAGCGGTTTTCCGCCACCACAGGGCTCAGGGAACCTGGACTCCGGTAGAGTCCTCCCTTCAGATCAATGTTCTGGAGATAAGGGCGGTGTACCTAGCCTTATTGGCCTTCCATTGGTGGCTGGAGGGCAGACAGATCCGTATACAGTCGGACAACGCCACGGCCGTCGCATACATCAACCATCAGGGAGGCACGCGCAGTCGTCAGGCCTTCCAGGAGGTCAGGCGGATTCTGCAGTGGGTGGAAGCCACAGCCTCCACGATCTCCGCAGTGTACATCCCGGGCGTAGAAAACTGGGAAGCAGATTTTCTCAGTCGTCAGGGCATGGACGCGGGGGAATGGTCTCTTCACCCAGACGTGTTTCGAGAGATCTGTCGCCGCTGGGGAACGCCGGACGTCGATCTCATGGCGTCACGACACAACAACAAGGTCCCGGCCTTCATGGCACGGTCTCAGGATCACAGAGCTCTGGCGGCGGACGCATTAGTTCAGGATTGGTCGCAGTTTCGACTGCCTTATGTGTTTCCTCCTCTGGCGATGCTGCCCAGAGTGTTACGCAAGATCAGGTCCGACTGTCGTCGCGCCATTCTCGTCGCTCCAGATTGGCCGAGGCGATCGTGGTACCCGGATCTGTGGCATCTCACGGTGGGTCAACCGTGGGCGCTTCCAGACCGCCCAGACGTGCTGTCACAAGGGCCGTTTTTCCATCTGAATTCTGTGGCCCTCAACCTGACTGTGTGGCCATTGAGTCCTGGCTCCTAGCGTCTTCAGGATTATCTCAGGATGTCATTGCCACTATGAGACAGGCCAGGAAACCAACGTCCGCCAAGATCTATTACAGATCTTGGCGGATCTTCTTATCCTGGTGCTCTGATAATGGTTTTTCTCCCTGGCCGTTTGCCTTACCCACTTTTCTTTCATTCCTTCAATCCGGAATGGACAAGGGTTTGTCACGGGACAAGTATCGGCGCTCTCTGTATTTTTTCAAAAGCGCCTGGCCAGGCTTCCGCAGGTCCGCACGTTCCTGCAGGGAGTTTGCCACATAGTCCCACCATACAAGCGTCCGCTGGAACCCTGGGACCTTAACAGGGTGCTAACGGCTCTTCAGAAACCACCTTTCGAGCCACTGCGGGATGTTTCTTTATCACGTCTTTCGCAGAAGGTGGCATTTCTAGTGGCAGTTACATCACTCCGAAGAGTGTCGGAGCTTGCAGCGCTGTCATGCAAAGCCCCCTTCCTGGTTTTTCACCAGGATAAGGTGGTTCTGCGTCCTGTCCCGGAATTTCTCCCTAAGGTGGTATCCCCTTTTCATCTCAATCAGGATATCTCCTTACCTTCATTTTGCCCTAATCCAATTCACAAATGTGAAAAGGATTTGCACTCATTAGATCTAGTGAGGGCACTCCGGTTCTACGTGTCTCGCACGGCACTCCTGCGCCGTTCAGATGCGCTCTTTGTCCTTGTCGCTGGCCAGCGTAAGGGTTCGCAGGCTTCCAAGTCAACCTTGGCTCGGTGGATCAAGGAACCGATTCTTGAAGCCTACCGTTCTTCTGGGCTTCCGATTCCTTCAGGGCTGAAAGCCCCTTCTACCAGAGCCGTGGGTGCGTCCTGGGCATTGCGGCACCGGGCTACGGCTCAGCAGGTGTGTCAGGCAGCTACCTGGTCTAGTCTGCACACTTTCACGAAACACTATCAGGTGCATACCTATGCTTCGGCAGACGCCAGTCTAGGTAGGCGAGTCCTTCAAGCGGCGGTTGCCCACCTGTAAGAGGGGGCCGTTTTCGGCTCTTTTTATCGAGGTATTCTTTTACCCACCCAGGGACTGCTTTTGGACGTCCCAATTGTCTGGGTCTCCCAATGGAGCGACAAAGAAGAAGGGAATTTTGTTTACTTACCGTAAATTCCTTTTCTTCTAGCTCCTATTGGGAGACCCAGCACCCGCCCCTGTTCCCTTCGGGCTGGTTGTTCTTTTGTGTACACATGTTGTTCATGTTGAATTGTTCTTTTGGTTCATGGTTTTCAGTTCTCTGAACATCCTTCGGATTGAATTTACCTTAGACCAATTTATAAGTTTCCTCCTTCCTGCTTTTGCACCAAAACTGAGGAGCCCGTGATGCACGGGAGGGTGTATAGGCAGAGGGGAGGGGTTACACTTTTTAAAGTGTAATACTTTGTGTGGCCTCCGGAGGCAGAAGCTATACACCCAATTGTCTGGGTCTCCCAATAGGAGCTAGAAGAAAAGGAATTTACGGTAAGTAAACAAAATTCCCTTCTTTAGCCAACATCTTGCAGTAATGTCCCCCACCCGTGTGCCCTGTAGTAAGATGCTCATCCTTGTAGTATTGTGCTCATCTTGTGGTATTGTGCCCATCCTTGTGCCCTGTAGTATTGTGCACATCCTGTAGTATTATTTCCAACTTTGTGCCCTTTAGTATTGTGCCCATCCTTGTGCGCTGTATTATTATTATGCCCATCCTTGTGCCCTGTAGTATTGTGCCTAGTAATATTGTGCTTATTCTTGTAGCATTGTGACCATCCTTGTGCCCTGTAGTGTTGTGCCCAGTAGTATTGTTCTCATCCTTGTAGTATTATGCCCATCCTTGTGCCCTGTAGTATTGTACCCAGGAGTATTGTGCTCATCCCTGTAGCATTGTGACCATCCTTGTGCCCTGTAGTATTGTGCCCAGTAGTATTGTGCTTATCCTTGTAGCATTGTGCCCATCCTTGTGCCCTGTAGCATTGTGCCCATCCTTGTGCCCTGTAGCATTTTGCCCTGCAGTATTGTGCATATCCTTGTAGTATTGGGCTCATCCTTGTAGCATTGTGCCCATCCTTGTGCCCTGTAGTATTGTGCCCTGCAGTATTGTGCTCATCCTTGTAGTATTGTGCCCATCCTTTTGCCCTGCAGTATTGTGCCCATCCTTGTGCCTAGTAGTATTGTTCTCATACTTGTAGCATTGTGACCATCCTTGTGCCATGTAGTATTGTGCCCTGTAGTATTGTGCTCATCCTTGTAGTATTGTGCCCATCCTTGTGCCCTGTAGTATTGTGCCAGGTAGTATTGTGCTCATCCTTGTAGTATTGTGCCCATCCTTGTGCCCTGTAGTATTGTGCCCATCCATGTGCCCTGTAGTATTATGCCCATCCTTTAGTAATACGCAAAAAAAAAAATCTCCTCACCTTTCCTCCATTCCCTTTTATTAGGCTGTGTGCCCACGATCAGTGTTTGCAGAGTTTTGGATGTAGCATGTTTTTGATGTGTCCAAAACGCTGTGTTGTACAGTCCAAGCAGAGTGAATGGGCTTTCTAGAAATTCCATGCCCACTGTGCGTGTGCGGCCTGCAGCAAACACTGACCCGCGGTGCGGCTTTCAGAGGCTGCATCATGTCAATTGTTTGCTGAGGAGTTGCATGCGCCCTCCCTAGGGAGAACACAGTGAGGATGCCGCAGCGCTCCGAACCCTGATCGCAGGCACGGGCAGCTGCTGACTCCTGCGGAGGAGAATAGCGGCCCCGTAGGTCAGAACCCGACGCGTCCAGGACACAGCGGATACTGATCGTGGGTACATACTGTACCTGCTTGTTGCTGCCCCATGCCGGGGGTCGGCGCCAGCAGGACTTTACTACAGCTGAATCATTTGCGGTAACACGTAGAAGAGCTGTCTGCACTATACCAACAGTTGATGCCGGCCAATCAGATGCAAGGAGATGACGTCATACAGCGACCTTACCTCATTGCATCTGATTGGCGGGCGGCAGCCATTGGTATAGTGCAGACAACGTCTCTGCGTGTCACTGCAAATGATTCAACTGTAGTAAAGTCCTGCCGGCGCCGACCCCTGGCATAGGGCCGCGTGTTTGCGTGTCTGATCTACACTACAGCCAGACCGTCAATTGAACAATCCTGGGCAACTTCTATAAAAACTTTTCAGATTTCATATTGATTGAACTGGAACCCCAGCGATCTTCTGAATATTGTGTCCATTCAGGTTGGAGCTCCATGATCTACCAATGAGTAGGTGTCAAATACCGCCAGTGATGTCAACTTCTCATGTCACCTGAAGCTAAGACACACCTGAATCGACAGAACAAAGTGACCTCCAAGAGTCATTAAGCTGTATATAACAACTGTATAAAATGTCGGGCTATGTGCAATTTTTTCTCAGGGACAGTTACGATACTTGAAGCCGAACAACAACTATTTATTCAAGAAAAAAATATCTTTAGCCTCAAAACTTACAAATCCTCTGGTAGACAATGGAAGCATCGGAAGAAGAAAGCACAGAGTAACTAAATAATTCCTTTAAAGACATTTAGGAAAATGAGCAGAGCACATTAAGAAGATGAAAGAAGGAAACACAAGCTGCAGACAAGCAGAGCCAGGCCTGGCAGAAAGGAGACAAAGCAGAAGAGGAGACAGATATGATTACCAAATCCTTCCATGGGCTCACAAAACACCGAATATGATTTTACGATTTGCAGCAATTAATTTCTTCATATTCCTATATAGCTCAGTTTTTCTATTACAAAGCTCCATGACATTGACAGTCCTTTTTTACTACTAAAGGCCCCGTTACACGCGTCGATTTATCATGAGATCGCATGTGCGACGTGACACGCCCAGATCGTATTTACGATTTGCCGGTATAGCTTATTGGTCGTTTATTTGCTGTCACACGTAACGATCTCAAAATCGACGCATCAGCGATCAGCGATATATTGTTGGACCCAGGCAATCGTTTGAATGTTGTTCGACGTTGGCAGGGTGTCAAACGGAGCAATATGTCAGCTGCTTCCCCAAAACGAACAATTTTTTCAAAAATGAACGACGTGTCAACGATCCGCGATTTTCATCCTATTTGCGATCGTTCGGAGTAGCTCGTAGGTGTCACACGCAACGACGTCGCTAACAATGCCGGATGTGCGTCACAGAATCCGTGACCCCGACGACATATCGTCAGATAAATCAATGCGTGTAATGGGGCCTTTAGAGTAGAAAATTGTATCCTATTTCAACAAGAGTCAATAGAAATGCTTATGCTTGTACGGATTCTCTGCCATCCTCCTGAAATGTGTATACGTCTAGATACTGTTTTTCTTTGGACAGGACAGAAAAATGCAGCTTCGATATTAACCTCTTCCCGACCGCGGACGGTATATAAACGTCGGCGCTTGCTGGGCTTTGTGCAGCGCCAACGTTTATGAACGGTCCGCGGTTTTGCAGCGATCGTGACCGTATGGTACCTGTAAGCGCCGGGATTCCGGTGCAGGACGCTAGCTGCGACCCCTGACCTCACCAGGATCTGATTGGTTCAGGTCCTGGTGACGTCAGCGCCGCGCTAACCAATGAAAACGATCGCTGGGAAAGTTTGTTGTAGTTACAAACTTGCCTGGGCAATCTGCCGGTATAAAACACTGCTTAACCTCAGATCCTCCGTGTGTGACTGATCTGAGGAGAAACAGTGTGACAAGTGCTGCTGACAGGAGCTCTGTCAGTCAGCGATTTTTCACACAGTAAAAAAACCCACATATTACATCTATAGAAATCAATTCCCCCTTTTCCCAGTTAGGCAGCATATAGGGTTAGATAGGGTAGATGTTCAGTATAGTATAGCATAGAATACAGTATAGTGTAGTATAGTATAGAATAGAATACAGTATAGTATAGAATACAGTATAGTGTAGTATAGTATAGAATAGAATACAGTATAGTATAGAATACAGTATAGTGTAGTATAGTATAGAATACAGTATAGTGTAGTATATAATACAGTATATAATACAGTATAGTATAGAATACAGTATAGATTACAGTATAGTATAGAATACAGTATAGTGTAGTATAGAATACAGTATATAATACAGTATAGTATAGAATACATTATAGAATACAGTATAGTATAGTAAGAATACAGTATAGTATAGAATATATACAGTATAGTGTAGTATAGAATAAAGTATAGTTTAGTATAATATAAGTTGATTAGATAAGTTAGATAAATAATTTAGTAATATATAAAGATTAAAAATTGATCAAAAATAAATTTTTATCAATCAGTAGTGTTAATCTGTCAGTAGCGTCAATCAGTTAGTAGCGTACTGTTGAGTACATTATATATATAAAAATCTAAAAAGTAATAAAATGGCTCGTCGGTTTTAAATTAAAGATTTGTGGCTAAAGTTACATTTTTGTGGGAAAAAGTAAAATTTTCATTTTTCCCTTCCATATTGCTTTAGTTCCTGTTAAGAACTGGAAGGGTTAATAAACTTCTTGGATATGATTTTGACCAGTGTGAGGGGTGTAGTTTTCAGAATGGTGTCACTTTTGGGTATTTTCTGTCACTTAGGCCCCTCAAAGTCACTAAAAATAGGGTATGGTCCCTAAAAAAATTATTTGGGAAATTTTGTTGGAAAAATGAGAAATTGCTGATGAACTTTGACCCCTTATAACTTCCTAACAAAAAAAAGTTATGTTTCCAAAATTGCGCGGATGTAAAGTAGGCATGTGGGAAATGTTTTTTATTAACTATTTTGTGGGACATAACCCTCTGGATTAAGGGCATAAAAATAAAAAAATTGAAAATTGCAAAATTTTCTAACTTTTTACCAAATTTTCGATATTGTCACAAAAAAACACAAAATATATTGTCTTAATTTTTCCACTATCTTGAAGTACAATATGTCATAAAAAAACAATCTCAGAATTGACGGGATCCATTGAAGCGTTTTAGAGTTATAACCTGTCAAAGTGACACTGGTCAGAAATAAAAAAATTGGTCCGGTCACGAAGGCAAAAACAGGCTCTGGTGCGAAAAGGTTAAGAAACAAATCACAAGACAGGAAATGGACATAAAACGTTATTTAGATGTTTGCAAATAAAACTGAATGGTGCCCTGATCACTGTCCCATTTCTGTTTGCTCCAGGAGAGTTTATCCCCACTGGCGTGTCAGTATCGTGATGAAGGTGCTGGTATTATCTTTATTCAGAGGTACATGAGGTCATGTTGTTTTTTCCATGTATGACTCATGTTTAGCTAGAAGCTTGATCAGATTCTTTATGAGTGGTGTATCATCTTATTGGACGATGTTGCAATAAATATGACTTTGTTTTATTATACAGCGGTGTTTTTTTGATCCTACTTATTTCATTAGATCTGGAATCATTCCTGCCACTCCAGAACTCTCCAGCACTTTCTTTCCACCCACTTCTGGGGGGTTCCTGAAGTATATCTGGGGTCATTGTCTTGCTGGAAGGACCCATGACCAAGGATGCAAACCCAGCTTTCTGACACTTGGCACTACATACTGACCCAATAAACTTTGATAATCTTCAGATTTCACGATGCCTTATACACAGCCAAGACACCCAGTGCCAAAGGCAGCAAAACAACCCCAAAACACTTTTAACCTCCCCCATATTTCACTGTAGGTAAACAATAGAATGATGTGCTTTACCAAAAAGTTCCATATTAGTTTCCTCTGTCCACAAGACGTTTTCCCAGAAGGGTTTTGGCATACATACATTTTGGTAAACTGCAGTCTATTTTTTATGTTTCTGTGTCAGCAGTGGGGTCCTCCTAGGTCTCCTGCCATAGCGACTCATTTCATTTAAAACGTTGATCGATAGTTCACGTTGACAGTAATGCACCCTGAGCCTGCAGGATAGCTTGAACTTGTTTGGAACTTGATTTTTGCTGCTTATCCCCCATACAAACTATCCTGTGTTGAAACCTTTCATCAAATTTTCTCTGCTGTCCATGTCCAGTGAGATTAGCTACAGTGTTATGGGTTGTACACTTCTTGATTATGTTGTGCACCGTGGACAAAGGGACATCAAGATCTCTGGAGATGGACTTTTAACCTTCAGATTGTTGACATTTTTCATTTTTGGTTCTCAAGTCCTCAGACTGTTCACATGCTTGAAACAAAGTTGTTTACCAACATTTTTGGAAAAATGGCAACAATTTTGTCCCGCCCATTTCGGGATTTTGTGTGAAATTACAGTATGTCCAAACTGTCTTTTTTTCCTCTGTTTTTTTTTTTGGGTTGTTCCAATACATACAAAGGAAATAATCATGTGTATGACAAAACACGTGTAATTGCAATAATTTTCTGGGAGAAATACTTAATTTTCTGGAAGAATTTCAAGGCTACCAACACTTTTGGCCATGACTGTATAATAGCTTTATTAGGGATGTTTACAAACCAGAGTGTAAGGTAAGCCATATGCATGAGCCCTAAAGATCTAATACAGTTCAAAAATGTAAAAAAAAGCCTTAGATTAGGGTAAAATCATTAAAGATGGCTTAGTAAAACTCTCTTACTTGTATGGAAGACATCTGCGCATATCCCCTCCAGCTGAATCCTGGAAACTCTTGAGAGTTATATCCAAAGCGAACAGATCTTCCATTAGCAGTCGTGCCATCCTCAATTTCAGACTTCATTTGATGTAGATCAGGGAAGTAATAGTTTTGTTTGGGCCTTGGAGAACAGAGATACATTTAATGGTTAAAATAATTTGTTGCTATTTTTGATATATAGACCTTACACTCAAACTATATTAAAACATAATACACAGAATAAGTGCGGCACAATCCAGCCAACCATACAAATAATACAAGAATAGACCAGTATCACATAGAGTTTGTGGTCTGAGCTGATCAGTCCTTTTTGTCTGGAACAAGATATATCACTACATCCTTTTTTGGGTTTGTATAAAAACAACCCCATGTTTAATTCTGTCCTGAGGTTGTTTAAAGACTTGACTTTACTCTTTTTGCATGGAGCTGTAATAGTGCACCCATACAGGTTCATGTCATCTCTACCATTCCCTTCTTAGACTGTGTCCGCACTTTGCGTTTCACCTGCTTTTCTGCAGTGTTTTGAACTGCAGCATTTTCATGCCAAAATGCATGCGTTTTGATTGTCCTGCAAAGTCTATAGGAAAAGTGGATTTGTGTAACGCCTGCCTGGATCACAGACTCAGATGAGCTGTAAAGGGGAGGCTAGAGGGAAGCCACTCACCAAGCAGGACCCCCAGAACCCTGAAACCCTTTAACCCCTATACAGGGATTTGGAATTACACAGGGCCCTGGAGATCACTACCTGTGGAAGGCTGCAGTCCGAGAGAGTAGTAGTCAGGCAGGGTCAAACCAGAAATAGCAGAACAGGGACAGAATCGGTAGGCAAGAACATAATCAGAAAACGTAGCAGAGGTCAAATCCGGATCGGGCAGTGAGGTACAAAAACAGTAGGCATGAGGGTAGTCAGAAAACACGCAGAAGTCAACACACAGGAATCACCAACAGAATAGGACGTAACAGGAGCCAAAAAAATCAGAGCTATCTCTGGCAGTGGTCATGTGACAGGAGGGGGAATAAGAAGGGTGTGGTGTCTTCCCATTGGCTGTAGCTGAACGCTGGCAACTTCAGCTGGAAGACACATGGCACCCACAGTCAGCCAGCGGTACTGCAGATCCCAAGATAACCCAGCCCAGTGGATGATCGGAGCCTGCGCCCACCGGTGCCGCTGGCATCGACTCCTCTCCCATCACCAGCACCATCCACGGCAGGAACACGGCGTCGCCTGGCGATCGGAGCAGAAGTCGCTGGAGCAGACTCCGGCGGTGACGTAACAATTTGTTGCCCGCACTTTGCAGTTCAAAACGCTGCATTTAATTTGCATAATTTTGGGCAAAAACTCTGCATTCAAAGAAGCAGCATGTCAGTTGTTTTTGCCATTTGGGCTGCGTTTTGCTAACATTGAAGTCAATGAGAAGTTGTAAAAAGCAAGAACATCAAAATTCCAGCGTTTTACATGCTTTTTGGCTGCAGAAAGAATGCGTTTTGGACTACATAAACAAATGCGTTTCTTACATCAAAATAATGGAATGATATGTCCCTTTACACACACACATAGTCCGACAATTAAATGAATGAAAAATATTATTTTATTGTTATTTTACCGCTAAATAGTATAAAACCGCTATAATTATATTAAATATAACTAATTTCGTTATGATTTAATTAATTATATTTGTTTTCATTTTTTTTCCCTTTTTTCATAGTGTTTGACTGTTTAAACTTTATTTAGCAGTGTCTTTATGTTCAAAACGCATCTGTCTTTAAGTAATGGAAAAGCATGTAAAAAGCGCTAAAAACGTGGCTAAAACGCAGTAAAAACGCATGCGTATTTATCGCGTTTCTGGGCTCAAAAGCAACTTTGGCAAAATCAATTTATGCCAGAGGATGCGTTTAGAACTGCAACTACGACGACGCAAAGTGCGGACACAGCCTTATACCAGTTGGTTCATGTACAAACACTTCAAAGTCTTTCTCATGGAAAAAAAAAATCATGGCACACTGCATCAGAGATGGTATGTATAGAGCAATTCTCCCATACAAGCAATGTGCCTCTGTAATGACAAGTTGGACAGGCTCAATAACAGTGTGCACAAGCCCTCATTGACAGTTATACATTTCAGTATTCCTATTTTTTTAAATTCCAATTAAGAAAAGTGAAAAAGTTTAACAAAACATTAATAAGTACTGTCATGTATCACTATCACTTTATATAATATAATCTGGTGGATTAGGTGTAAATATATACGTACTGGTTACACTTCTGGCCTTCAATATTATTTCTGCATATACATTTTCCTGTGGACTCATCACAGAGATGACTGATCGATCCTCCAACTTCGCACTGACAACCTGTCAAACAATGTAGACACTAATATTAACCAAACAATTCAAATCCCCATTAACTGATACTTATCATCAATGATTATCATAATCTGTATCATTTTGTTACTCTATACAATACATATATAAAATATCATCTCAGCTGCTATCAAAATCTCAGCTAATAAAACCTTAGGTAATATCACAATGAATAAACTGACAACTTGTTACACAGAGTTTTGCACAAACTTCGCCAACTGTCATGGCATTGAGCTCTGTTCACATTGTAGATTCTAACACTTCACCCAATGGTCTCTCTGGTGTCTGGAATCAACACAGGCAGACTCAGGAGTCAACGTGCTGTGAGCTCATGCATAGGCAGGCTAGCAAGAGTTAATCTGTGCTAGTCTGTTAATTAGGCCCCTATAATCACATGTGATGCGGAAGCCAATCACATCTACTCCCTTCCTATTTATGCTTGATGAGGTCTTCTACCCATGCCAACTATAGGTTATCCTGTGTTAGCCTGTGAGCTTTGTTGTACCAGACTTTCTGGTGAAAGTGTTGATTTTGCTTGGTGTAGTTGTGGAGTATACACCTGTTTTGTACTTCCTTAATGCTTTTGTTTTCATCCTAATCTCTTATTGTCCTCTGTGCGTGTGCTGAGTAAGGGCTCATGCGCACGTTGCGTAATTACATGCATTTACGCTGCGTATTGCACTGCAGCGTAAATGCATGCGTCCTGCGTCCCCAGGACAATCTATGTAGATTGTGCATGATATGTGCGCACGTTGCTTTTTTGAAAGTAGTGATTTGGGTGCTAAAATTTTGACCCAATCCGTGCGTTAATAAAAGCAGCATGTCTATTAATTACTGCACTTTGGATGCAGCTCCAACTCTGTCTATGGTGGGGGCAGCAGCCATAGCGCATGAAATCGGCTTTTTTTTTTCTGAAACACTGCATCCATTATGCAGTGTTTCTGCAGCGATTTGAAGAGCACATGGGCTGTCAAATTGCTGCAGAATATTCAGCATTTACATGCGAACAAGTCCTAACAGAGTTTTGGTTCCCCCTGTCTTTCTGTTTCTGTGGTTTTCAACACACTCCCGTCCCTTCCTGGGGTGAGGAGGAGAGGGAATAAGATCAGGACTGGTCAGGAGAAGAGCTAGGAAGGAGACTCAGGCCTCTGCACCATTAGGAGAATCCCTGAGGTTAGGGATAGCATAGGGCCCCCAAGCTTGAGGGTCAGCTAAGGAGCTCCAGTTCCCGCTATCCCGTAATCATCGTAGCACAACTTCTCTCAGTAACAGTGGGTGTCCCCACATATAGCGACACTGTCAGCACAGAAGGGGCACTAACAGACGTGCACAGGGATACTACTCACTGATAAAAAGAATAAAGTAGTCCATTTATTCATACATACTCAAGAAAAAACACAGAAGAATGCAACAATGAGGAGTTATAAGAAAAGATGCTTCAAAATTTTAATTTATGGAGAATGCAATTATTTACCAAAGCCAAAAAGTCCAGATTAGTGATGAGCGGACCTGGACTGTAAAATTTTGATACCCAGCCAAGATAAAGCTCAACAGCTGGGAGCTAAAATTTTGATACCCAGCCAAGATAAAGCTCAACAGCTGGGAGCTGCTATTCGCAAACTGGGGAGGTCCATGCTTATGGTGGCTCAGTGGTTAGCACTGCAATCTTGCAGCGCTGGGGTCCTGTGTTCAAATCCCACTAAGAACACCATCTGCAAGGAGTTTGTATGTTCTCCCTGTGTTTGCGTGGGTTTCCTCCGGATACTCCGGTTTCTTCCCACAATCCAAAAATATACTGATTGGGGCTTACAATCTAAGTTCCCTATGGGGACAATGCTGCCATTGTATGTAAAGAACAAGTATGTAATGAACAAATATTATTATTATTATTGGGCCATCCCCCAGCCTAAAAATTAGATGCGACAAGCCAGGCGCTTTACCAGGCTCTTCCCGACAGTCCTGGTGTGGTGGCATTCGGAGTAATGAGGGAGTTAATGGCAGCCCACAGCAGCCACTAAGTCCTAGATTAGTAATGGCAGGTGTCTGAGACACCGCATCACTAATCTGTAACTGAAAGTAAATAAACACAAACACCAAAAAAATCCTTTATTTGGAATAAAATACAAAAAACCCTCCCCAGTCTGACAATACCAGCCCCCAGTTTTCGGGCTTTATCTTGGCTGGGTATCAAAATTGGGGGGACCGCACGTTGTTTTTTTTAAATTATTTATTTAACTAGTTAAAAAACAAATAAAAGGGGGGGCGGAGCTGGACATGGCCGAGTGAGGAAGCTGCTTGTTAGAGCTCCTCTAAATATCCATCCAAAGGGCCGGTTTACTATATATATAATGGGCAAATCCACCAAGAAAAACAAGCCCAACACCTCAGGGCAACTTCCTGCATCTCAGGGCACGATTGGGGTGTACCTCACCCGTTCCCGGGAGCCTGGGACTGCCTCTCAGCCTGGGAGAGAACTACAGCCTGAAGGGGCCCCTGCACCGGTGTCCGCTGGGGCGATGGGCCCGAAGACCCAGAGAAGGGGTGAGGCGGCAGGGTCCCCACATGACAAGGATGGACCCTCCAAAGAACACCCGGGGACGGCGGGAATCAGTGGACCCCCTGCGGTGGAGGAAGCGGCATCATCTGCGGCGCCATTCCAAGATGGCGGCCGCGCCATGGAGACGCCATCCAGCAGACCGGGAAGGGAAGATGGGTCGACCGCAGCAGGCGTTTTACCTGCCTCACGCCCCGCGACATCTCTGCTGGAGCCGGGTAATCCGGATGACTCACCGGCGGCCGGCATCAGGGGAGCGGAGAGTAATGTGGCGTGCGTGCACGGAGTGCACGTGTGCTCGGGCCCAGAAGATGCATCACCGTGGCAGGCCCGGGCACGGGAGAAGCAGGCGCTGCACAGGGAAGCCGCGCTGCAGGCACTGCTGCCCCTGTCTGCATACACTGGCCCGGCAGCCAGAGGAAAGGAGGGAGCAGCGATATGCCCAGAAGGACTGCTGGGAGAAAGGACCCAGGTACAGGGACCGCGGGAGGGCTTGGGGAGCGGGACTCCTACCAGAGAGGGAGGTAAAGTAACCAGCCAGGCGTATGCACCAGGGGTTAAAAGACCTGCAGGGGAAGTTGGAAATGCAGGGGAGCCACCTGAATCCTGGGTAGCTGCCAACGAATCCTGGGGGACACCTCAGAGGGAAGCAACCCCTCCCTCTCCAGATCGATGGTCCACTGGATCTTCCTGGGCTGAGAGCCCGACAGTCTCGGACAGAGAAAAGGGCATTTTGATTCCCAGGGATGGAGGGCCCAGGGCATTGGGAACACCCCCAATGCGCCATACATCCATGCCACTAATATGGGACGATATGAAAAACCCCCAAAGCACGCAAACGCAAACACTAATATACGGTCCAGCTATACAGGACTCTTTCTATTCATACCCCAATACGTCTTGTGCTGCCACCTCGATGGGCGAGGACCGCCCGGCCTCCCTGGCAGACCTACGGTCACTGTTGCAAGCGATCCCCACCAAGAACGACATTGCAGCACTGGCTAATCAAGTGGTGGCGGAATGTAAACAAGAGTTTATCCAACTACGACAAGATCTTTCCTCACTTACTCACAGGGTCGACACCCTGACAGAGCAACAATCAAATTCTCAGACGTCTATTCAATCTATTCAAGAGACTGTAGAAAACCAATCCAAGCAACTATTTGCCCTTCAACAACATGTAGACGACTTAGAGAATAGAAACAGACGGAACAATTTACGTATTAGAGGTATCCCGGAATCTATTGCCGCTTCTGATATACCTACTGCTCTCCGCTCTATCTTTAACAATCTGCTAAAGAGGCCACCAGGGGCTCCCCTCGAGCTCGATAGAGCCCATAGAGCCCTACGTCCCCCGGATCCAGATGACCCCCGCCCGAGGGATATCGTGTGCAGAGTGCATTTTTTCGCTGTAAAAGAGGCCATCCTACAAGCAGCTAGGGGGAAACAAAACTTGTCGTTTAATGGCTCTACCATACGCATAATGCCGGATCTCTCACGCCACACCCTGGCCCAACGTGCGACCCTTAAGCCCCTTCTTGATGCCTTGAAGGAGAGGGGTCTACCGTTTCGATGGGGATTTCCGTTCTCCCTGTCGGTGCGGAAGGACTCCCGATGGATGGTCTTGCGATCCCCAGAAGACCTCCCGGCTTTTACTAAGAGCCTGAATCTACCTACAATCCCTATTGCAACCTGGCCGACTACCCTACTCCAGCAGTGGGTACCTAGGGGACGGCCGGCCTCTTCTGGACGGTCCACACCTCCTGTGTCCGGCAGGGGGCTGCCCCCGAGAGAAAGGCGGGGTCGGGGGATGGGCCGTCCCCGGTGACCGATATAGATGTGCTCAGTGGCGGAATGTATGCTGCCTTTAAGTTTATTCATCGCCCGTACTGCATGAATATTTGATATTGTTGCCGGTTCCTGTGGTTATCTTTAATGTTTTTCTTGCATGCATGGCGCTCGGCTTGGCTATGTCTGACATCCTTTTTCCCCAAATAGGTCGGGATCCTCTGTCCTGCCTAGATCAGGCGGATATGTTCCCTAGGAACAATTGTTCGGATTTAGTTTACTGTGCAAGGTTTTTTTTGCCTGATGTTCTCCTTGTTTTCGTTACTCTTTTCCTCTTCTCCCCACTTTATCCTACTTGCCTCCAGCTTTCCCTTCTTTCTATTCTCGGCGGCCGGGCTGATAGTGTTCGATACCCTCTCTTATATATCTCTAATGTACTACTCTTTTATAGATGGCGGACCTAACCATTGCTTCTTTCAATGCCAGGGGCCTCAATGTTCCGGAGAAAAGGACACAGATACTGTATCATCTTCATAAACGGAAGGTGAGAATAGCGTGCCTCCAGGAGACACACTTCAAACAAGGACATGCCCCTATTCTTAAAAATAAATATTACCAGACATGGGTATCCTCAGACAACCCAGACTCCCGTTCTAAAGGCGTGGCAATAGCCATCCATAAATCCCTCCCACATCAAATCTTAAAGTGCACGACAGATAGTCTTGGAAGATATATTATACTCTCACTGAGGGTGGGAACCCACATTTTCACAATAATTAATGCTTACGCCCCAAATCAAAAACAGGACAGCTTTGTTTCCCGTCTGATTGACGTCGCGATCCCCTTGCTACAGGGCACGGTGATTTTATGTGGCGACCTAAATGTCACCCTCGACCCCACATTAGATAATTCCAAAGGGAAATCTAGTATTGCATACACCACCATTAAACGGATCAAAAAAGCTCTACTGCGCATTCAATTGTTTGATACCTGGAGAATACAGCATCCCTCGGACAGAGACTATAGTTTTTATTCACACACTCAGGACTCTTATAGTCGTCTTGACTACATACTAATTCAACATAGCGCTCTCCCATGGATCCAACATACGGGAATGGATAATATATTGTGGTCAGACCACGCGCCGGTGTATTGCACAATAGAGATCCCCTCTCTTTCGGCTCCTAAAGGGTCGTGGCGGCTGAATGAGTCGTTGCTACTGGATGAGCTTTGTGTTACTGATATTCAGACCTCTATTACTAGGTTCATGGAGGACCACTCAGTAGATGACACAGCCCCCACATATAAGTGGGAAGCATTGAAATGTGTCCTACGAGGTATTTTTATTAAACACGGGTCCCGAATCAAGAAAGAAAAGGCCCAAAGCATAGTAAAAGCTCTCCAGAAGGTCTCTGAACTGGAGCTCATCCACAAGCGAGCCTTATCGGCCACAAATCTACAAGCCCTTTTACAAGCTAGGTTCCAGGTTAAAAAACTGCTTGATTCCTCATATCAGCGTCTAATACAGGTGGGAAGGGGGAGGTTTTACGAGTTTGGGGACAAACCCGGCAGATTGTTGGCCAACGCGCTGAGAGAAGAAAGAGCTCATACCCTCATACCTTGCATCAAGAACCCACGCGACGAAATACTCTATGCCACCCCAGAAATCTCGAATACTTTCCACGACTATTATTCCAAGTTATATAATTTACCGGTCGAGCCCCCCAGGTCGAGTGATGAGGGTCCTTTAATGCCCTCACCTTTTGGACGTCTCGATAGCTCTATAATTGACAACTTGGAAAGTCCATTTATACTGGAGGACCTGCTGGCAGTGATTCGCGACACGCCTGGAAACAAGAGCCCTGGCCCCGACGGATTCCCCGCCAAATTTTATAAATCCTTTTCGGAACAATTAGCACCCCTAATGCTCCTTTCCTTTAACTCGATTTCGGACTCTGTCCCCTTCCCACCCCATTCCACCACAGCACACATCTCATTACTCAGTAAGGCTGGAAAGGACCCCACAGTGTGTGGTAGTTTTAGACCAATATCACTTCTTAATGTAGATTTAAAAATTTATGCCAAGCTTTTGGCAAATAGACTTGGTCCTTTGCTTCCTGACCTGATCCATTTGGACCAGGTTGGGTTTGTTCCGGGTAGAGAGGCAAGGGACAACACCATAAAAACCTTGGATTTAATTCAACACGCACATACTAAACAACTGCCGATGATGTTGCTATCCTTGGACGCTGAGAAGGCTTTCGACAGAGTCTCCTGGCAGTCAATTGCACAGACCTTGGACCACATAGGTTTGGGACCGGTTTTCTCATCCAAAATTATGGCTTTATACCATGCCCCGACTGCTCACCTTAAGATTAATGGCACTCTATCGAAACCCTTCTCCATTCGAAACGGGACACGGCAGGGATGTCCCTTGTCACCTTTATTGTATGTCTTAGTCATGGAACACTTGTTGTCGGCCATCCGGGCCAACCCGGACATAAAGGGAATTAAAATCGCCAACCGGGAGCATAAATGTGCTGCTTTTGCTGATGATCTCCTTATTTATCTATGTAACCCCATCACCTCTCTCCCATCCTTAATGGTGGAGCTGAACCGCTTTAGCAAATGGTCCAATTTTAAAATCAATTTTGATAAATCAGAAGCCTTAAATATTTCTCTACCCCAAACAACTGTGAATGTTATAAAACCAAACCTTCCCTTTAGATGGCCACCCCACGGTAATATTGGGTACTTGGGCATCAAGATCCCATCTGACTTGTCCAAGCTCTTTCAATTAAACTACCAAAGTTTCCTGTCACGGCTCGAGGGTGATTTAGCCTGGTGGCACAGAGGCACTCTTTCATGGTTCGGCAGGATCAGCGCACTCAGGATGACGGCGCTGCCGAGATTGCTGTACTTGATACAGACAGTTCCGGTTTATGTTCCAGCATCCTATTGGGCCAAGATGCAGCGCATATTCAATCAATTTGTTTGGTCCGGAAGGCGTGCCCGTATAGGGAGTAGCGTCCTAACTAGGACCAAGAATGCGGGAGGGACAGGACTACCTGACTGTAGGCGGTACTACTTAGCAGCCGCTTATGCCAGGATCCTGGACCTTTTACATAATACTGGTTCTAAGCTTTGGGTCTGTATGGCACAGGATATGTGCCCCTTATCATTACCGACCCTGCCCTGGACCTGGCCGCTCCTCACCAGACATAAGATTGAGATGTCTTATAGTACTAAACAAACATTGAAAACGGTCCACTCTGTGTCATCACGCAATCTCATGATTCAGCCTGGAGGGCCCCTTATGCCACTAACCGATAACCCGGAGTTTTTACCGGGAGCGTCATCTAATAATTTTCTGGGAAGCACGAAACTGACTCCTTTAAGATTAAACCGGGTGGCTCCGGGCGGGTCTCTCATCCCACTCCTGGAGATAGTAGAGGGCCGGAATTTCAAAATGCGATTTAACTTTGAGTATGCTCAACTCAAGCATTTCCTAGCCTCTCAGGACACTACCAGGGCTCATTCCCCACCCCAAACTCCTTTTGAAAACCTTTGCACTGGGCCTTCCGACACGCGTCATGCAATATCAAGGGTGTATAAGCTTATGACTAGTGCAGCAGAGGGGTCGCTTCCTCGCTTTTGTAGAACTTGGGAGTTGGAACTCAACCAAACGATCCCCAGGAATCTATGGGAGCGTTGTTTCCGCTTGACCCACAGGTCGGTAGTTGCCACTAGGATGCAAGAAACCAGCTATAAAATACTTTCCAGGTGGTACAGGGTTCCGGCGTCTCTTCATGCGTGGTGCCCCGAAATACCGGACACGTGCTGGCGTTGCGGGGCCTCAGGAGGCACCATGTCTCACATCTGGTGGCACTGCCCGGGCCTGTCGGTCTTTTGGAACAAAGTACTGGTAGCCATAAAAGAGGTTACAGGGATCGTAGTACCCAGCCGCCCGGAGGCAGCTTTACTGTATATCTTTAACGTACCGGAAAAGGTTTTTAAAAAATCCATTTTGGGTCACCTTCTTCAGGCCGCCAAGACAGTGGTCCCACGGCGATGGAAAGACTCTACCCCCCCGACATTGGACGAGTGGGTAACAGAGGTAAATGTGATCCATCGCATGGAGATGGTGATGGCCCAATCACGAGGGCAAACAGTGGAAACAGCCACTAAGTGGTTCCAGTGGGAGTCTTTCCTGTCCAGTGAGAAATTTCTTGAACTAATTTAATCTCCGGATTGGGGGCACCCTGGCCTTTTCTCTTTTAGACAGTACACACCATCCTCCCGACAAATTTTAGCTCAATAGACAAGGCATCAGCCCCGGTCGCCTCACCCTGCTTTCTATCTCTCCCCTCTTTCCTCTGAAATACCTCTCCTTCTTTGGATTCTATGACTATCACTCAACTTAATCTCTTCTTCTTGTTACATTATCATCTAAGGTTTTAAATGTTTACCCGGGTATTATTTCTACTATCCATATAATATCACGAAGCCTGCGAAGGCATGGTATTGCATTGACTTGGGATTTCTGATCTGTATCATTTGGTACAGCATGGATGTATGATGTATGTTTTAATTTTGTAATTCCTTTGAAATTTAATAAAATCTTAAATTGGAAAAAAAAACAAAAAACAAATAAAAAAAAGCCGCATGCAGTTCCTTCTATTTTGAGATACTGCCAAGATAGGTGCAGGGTTGAAGGCTGCAGCCTGTAGCCATGGGCTTTATCTGTGCTGGGTATCATTATACGGGGGACACTAGGCCAATTGTTTTATGTATTTATTTATTTTTATACCATGATACTGACCCGCTGACAGTGAATGTGAGAGGTTGCAGTAAGACGCAATCACGCAGGCCGAGGGCGCCTCTGACTGCAACCAATCAGAGGTGCCAGGATGGCTGGTGGGCGGAAAAAGCAGTGCATACGCGATGAGCCTAATGCACGTCACCGGAAGTGAATGCGCAACCTGAAAGCAGTGTGCCGCCATGATGGATCCTCGGTGAGTACAGCGCGCCGCTCCTATGCTCCATCCCTTCTACCAACATTTTTAATCTCCGGATTCTGGTCCGCATAGACTTATATGGGGACTGGGTTCCGGACCGGAACCAGATTTTAAACAAAAGATAACAGCGACCTGCCGATCCGGGTTATCTGCGAATCCACTTATCTCTAGTCCAAAGAGCTGACAGGTCCTGTTTCAATAGATTGCTCTTTTTATCTAAATCATATCTTCATAGAGACAAGGCCTTTATTTACATCTTTGTTTTCTTTCCTACAGTCACAAATTTAAGGCCCCCAAATACATTAGATAGCGGTTGCCCGAATACTAATAATTATGTGTTTGGAGACTCCTGAGCCCTCTCTGACAGCTGACGTTGGGGAAAAGAAGATTCCGGGCTTTTGAATTTTAACAGATGATTATTTTGTCTGGTGCAGATAAGTTACTGCCAAATGAGTTTCTCTGAAAAATTAGGGTTTTGACTTCACTTGATCTTTGGCCTTTCCAAGGGCATTAGAAGAGTAATGTAAGTAAATGCCCTCAAAGGTGGTAAGGTTGCTACTTGCCTAAATGCTAACTAGCACAGTATTAGGCTATGTGCACACGTAGCGTTCTGTCCCTGCAGAAATTTCTGCAGCGATTTGAACAGCAAACGTGCGCTTCAAATCGCTGCAGAAAGAGTATGTAATAAAAAAAGCCGATTCCATGCACTCTGGATGCAGCCCCTCCCATAGACAGAGCGGGGGTGCATGCAGAGCGCAGGAAAGAAGTGACATGTCACTTCTTAGAACGCGCGCTTCGGGCAGCAGCCGAAGCGCTGCGCTCTAATATGCCACGTGCGCACGTCTCCTGCATAATCATAGATTGTGCTGGGGACGCAGGACGCATGCAGTTACGCTGCGGTGCAGATCGCAGCGTAACTGCATGCAAATACGCAACGTGCGCACATAGCCTTAACATGAAATGACACTGTGGAACACTGCCTTTCTAAATTCATATGGTTGCCTATGTCTCTCAGGCATTAAACGTTCTCACAAAAGCCATTGACAAACTCGCCTTCACAGCTACAGTATATAACAAAAGTGAGTACACCCCTCACATTTTTGTAAATATTGCATTATATCTTTTCTTGGAACAACACTGAGGATATGACACTGTGATACAATGTAAAGTAGTCAGTGTACAGTTTGTGTAACAGTGTAAATTTGGTGCCTTCTAAATAACTCAACACTAGAGTTGAGCGGATCGGTCATAATCCAGGTCCGGCGGATCCGGATCGGGTTGCCGCCGAAGTCCGGATCCGATCCGGAATCCGCGGCCATGTAAATCAATGGGGATCCAGGACAAGAGAGAGAGAGAGAGAGAGAGGAAAAAAAAAAAACGGATCCGGATCGTGCACCCCGAATCCCGGGTACTGGTCGGACTCGGATCGGGTGCTCAAACTGTGCGGATCCGGATTTTGCGAATCTGGGTCCGCTCAACACTACTCAACACTCAGTCATTAATAGAACCTATTGTCAAAAACCTGTTAGTGTGGCTCATATGTATAATAGATAGGAAACACAAAAATTGGAAAGAAAATGCAAGCCCATTTATATAAAATACTTAATGTTTATTAATGAATATATATTAGAATAACAAATGACAATAAATAAGTAGAATTCATAAATACAGCACAAGAACTGAAGGCAGGGACTCAGTATTAATAATAAGGCATGGGTGTGTATACACTGCAGTAATAAGACAATAGTAATATAAAAGAAAAAAGGACTATATCCAATCTAGTAATTTATTTATGTATACAGACCAAAAGGTCTATCCCCAAAAAGAAGTGGAAAACCGTATAGATCTGTAGATGCTAAAGCTATTAAGAGGAAGAGCCTTTACAAGGTTTAGCCAATATTGCGCATAAATTTAAATAAAAGCTAAAGAAAGGAATCACAATGCAATATTATGTACGGCTATGCCAATAAGGGAGTCACAGCCCAGGCCCCTGCCACACCTGACCCGTGTTCCGCAAGGAATGCTTTGTCCATTAATGCCAAACCACTGGCAATAAAAGTGAGTACACCTCTAAGTGAAAACGGCCATATGAATAGCCTTGGCCACCATGCTGCAGCTCAGTGTCAGGGTGTTGGCAATCTTCTTATAGCCTCGGCCATCTTTATGTAAAATAACTATTCTTTTTTACAGATCCTCAGAGAATTCTTTGCCATGAGGAGCCATGATGAACTTCCAGTCATCAGTATGAGGCCCCCTTCACACGTCCGTGAAAAACGTGCGTGATTTTCACGGACGTGTCAAAGGTGCGTTTTCCCCTCCGTGTGCCGTGTTTATATCACTACGTGTGTTCTCCGTGATAACACACGGAGAACGAGAACTTTCAACTCACCTGTCCCTGGCCTCGCTGTCCGTGGTGCTGATCTTCGGTCTCCAGCCCTGCCGACTCCCGCTGCTGCTGCTTCCGGCCGCAGTGAAGTGAATATTAAATGAGCATAATGAGCGGCGGTCGGCAGCAAGTGACAGCAGCAGCAGAGACAGAAGGGCTGGAGAAGGTGAGTAAAGATTTGTTATTTTTTTCTCTGACACGTGAGTTTCTCTGGCGTGTGTCTCACGGGACCGCATCCACATTACACCCGTGTGGTCCGTATGCGGGCCAAGTGACACCCGTGCTGCTGGAGAAAAACGGACATGCATCCGTGTGGAGCACACGGACACACGTATGCTCCACACGGAGGCACGGGCCAATGGCTGCACACGTGCATGCACATAAACCCATTGATTTTAATGGGTTTACATGTGCCCGTGTCTCCGGTACATGCGGGCACGGACCAGAGACACGTGCATGTGAAGGGGGCCTGAGAGAGTGTGTGATCGATAACACCAAATTTAACACACCTACTCTCCATTCACACCTGATACCTTGTAAAACTAATGAGTTACATGACACCAGGGATGAAAAATGGCTAATTGGATAACATTTGGCAATTTTCACTTAGGGATGTGCTCACGTTTGTTGCAAGTGTTTTTGACATTATTGACTGTGTTGGTATTTAGAGGGCACACCAAATAATCACTGTTAGGGCTCATGCGCACGTACCTGCTGAAAATTCTGCAGCGATTTGACAGCACATGTGCGCTTCAAATCGCTGCAGAAACATTGCATAATGGATGCAGTCTTTTGTAGAAAGATTTCATGCGTTACGGCTGCTGCCCCCACCATAGACAGAGTGGGAGCTGCATCCATAGTGCACGGAATAATTGACATGCTCATTTTATGAATGCACAGATTTGGGTCAAAATGTTAGCACCCAAATTGCTGCGTTCATAAAAGCATCGTGCGCACGTCTCATGCACAATCTACATAGATTGTGCAGGGGACGCAGGACGCATGCATTTACGCTGCAGTGCAATACGCAGTGTAAATACATGTAAGTACGCAACGTGCGCATGAGCCCTTATAACAGCTGTACACTGACTACTTTATTTTGTATCAAAGTGTCATATCTTCAGTGTCGTTCCATGATAAGTAATAATAATAAAAAAAATGAGAGGGGTGTACTAACTTTTTTTAATATACTCTATTATCATTTCTTTATCTGAATATTTTTCCCCCCATTTTCCTGTTCTTGGTATAAGCAGGGGTCTAACCAAATATATCCCAACTGATCCAGTGAATAGCTCTTACAGATCTTTAGTTAATAAATGCAGTTAACACTTTCTGAACTATAATACCAGCAGAACTTACAGTAAATAGTTTTTCAGAACTCCCAAAAACAACCTACCTTTACAGCCAAAATAGTTCTTGCCTTCAAGGTAAAAATATCCATCTTTGCAGGTTCCGCATGATGTGCTGCAGGTGTTTGGCTTACAATGACAATCTCCTTCAGTCTGAGAAGAAAAGTAAGAACATTTGTACAAGTATGGAGAAATATTAAACTCATTAGAATGAATTCATAAAGCTTTTTAACATTAATGAAGCCGGGCTGCAATACCAGATGCAGCCTATGGACAAGAGTGGCGCTGTATAATGGGAAAAGGTCATAGTCACTTTACTATTCTTCTACAATCCCTCAATGTATTATTACCTGATCACATTCACCTATTCCACTTATTGTCCCTTCTACATCACAAGCACAGTCTGAAAAAGAAAACAACTTTACTTCAATGTACTTATTGCAGGCTATACATAACATGGTACATATATATATAATTATGCACGTTTTTAAAGCTAGAGGTTCAAATCGTAATTTCTTACCAATGCAACCTTGAGGGTTGTCTTCATCCAGATTCCAGAATAATGGCTTGCAGTGGTCACAAGTTGTACCCTCCACTCTTGGTAAGCATTGGCAGTGACCCTGCAATATAAAAACATTGAAATAAATAAATAGATAAGTAATTCATTATTTTGTGCATTATGTACAATTAGTGGGCCCCCTGGAAGAGAAAGCCAGGAGACTAGTGGGGGACACAGTATGCAGTTTATATGGAGGAGTGGTGCTGGTCTGGTAAATTCATTTTTTTTATTCCTACATGATCTTGTACACATTAATAATAACTTTCAAAGTAGTAGAAAACCGCTCGAGAGTAATGCGGGCGTCACACGAGACGATCTATCGTGCAATATGTCGTCGGGGGCACGGTTTTCGTGACGCACATCCGGCATCGTTTACGACGTCGTCTTGTGTGACACCTACGAGCGACGCAGAACGTTCACAAATCGTGTATCGTTGACACATCGCTCAATTTTAAAAAGTCGTTTATTTTTCTTGGCACCGGTTGTTCATTGTACCCGGGCAGCACACATCGCTCCGTGTGACACCCCGGGAACGATGAACACAGCTTACCTGCGTCCCGCGACTCCCACCGGCTATGCGGAAGGAAAGAGGTGGGTGGGATGTTTACGTCCCGCTCATCTCCACCCCTCCGCTTCTATTGGCTGGCCGCTGTGTGACGTCCCACCCCCTTCAGGAAGAGGATGTTCGCCGCCCACAGCGCTGTCGCTCAGCAGGTAACGACTTTAACGACTTTGTGCACAACGGGCAACTAATTGCCCGTGACGCACAAACGACGGGGGCGGGTACGGTCCCTTGTGCGATCGCACTATAGATCGTATAGTGTGACGCCCGCATAACTGTCAGTAACTTTTAGGGTGTAATCAGATTACGGTTCCCTACACCCGGCCGTGTTTCCGGTATGTGTGACATGCATTTCTGCACATATCGGAGAGACGGACACACATAGACCCATTAAATTCAATGAGTTTGCACACACGTCAGTGTTTTCACATGGACTATGTGTCCGTGTGCCACACATGCGTATCCGTGTGTTCCACATGGCGACATGTCTGTTTTCTGATGGCAGCACTGGTCACTTGGACCGCACACCGATGTGATCTATGTGACAGTACTAGAGAAAACATGTCAGTTTAAAAAAAAATAATGTTTACACTTACCTGTTTCTAGTGCTGCTGTTGCTTCCGGGCCCTTTCATTGTGCTCATGAATATGCACTGCACTGGCCGCGGACCTGGAAGCAAGTGTGACAGCAGTGCCAAAGACAGGTAAGTATACAAGTTCATTCTGTCTGTATGCTATAGCACACGGACAGCACACTGATGACACACACACTGCCACATGGATGGTCCACGGAACTCCACAATGGACGGTACAAAATGTTCTTTTTCGCTTGGACATGTGAAGGTATCCTAAGATATATTCTTCTTCAGACATCCAGGTAAAAGTCACTTTTTAAGATCTAATTTTCACTGTGATCTGATTGAGTCTAAGGCCTCCTTCACACGTCCGTGTACCAGGACGTGTTTGGTCCGTTTCCTCACATGCCGAGACACGGGAACACATAAACCCATTAAAATCAATGGGTCTGCGCTCACGTGCGTGTTTTGCCATGGACCGTTTGTCCGTGTGCTCCACACGCAGACATGTGCGTTTTTGTCCGGCATCACGGTTGTCACACAGAACGCACGGTTGTGATCCGTGTGACACGTACCAGAGAAAACACATGTGTCTGTGAATTAAAATGAATTTCTATACTCACCTTCTCCAGCGCTGCTGTCTCTGCTGCTGCTGTCACTTGCTTCCAACCCCTGCTCATTATGCTTATCACATATTCACTCCACTGCAGGCTGGAAGCAGCAGCAGTGGGGAGTCGGCAGGATCGGAGACCATAGATCAGAACCACGGACAGCAACGCCAGGGACAGGTGAGCAGAAAGTTCCTGTTATCACGGATAGCACACGGAGAACACATGTGTGCTACGGAGGGCAATACGCACCTTTGACACGTCCGTGAAAAACGTTTGTGATTTTCACAGACGTGTTAAAGAGGCCAAAGAGGCAGCCTTGTGTCTCAATTAAAGAGAATCTGTTACCCAGTTATTATACCCCATCTGAGAACAGCATAACTTAAGGGCAGAGGTGAATGCTGAGCTCTGATAACCCTGCCCACACCACTGATTGTCAGCTTTCTTTTAACACTGTACATGGACAGAAAACAGCCCAATCAGTGACAGGGTGGGATTATACAGGGCTCATGAATATGCTGGCTTACACGGCAGCAGGTTTACTAGTCCTCTAGAGATAATCTCATGGAGATAAAACAGTGATTTTATCATAGCTCAGTAAGTGATGCATCAATAGAATTAGGGTCTGCGTCTCTACATTATTCTGCTCACAGATTTGGTAGCAAAAACCTGGTGACCGATGCTCTTTAATGCATCTTTCACATGTCCATGTTTTCGGTACGTGTGACATCCGTTTTCACGCCCGGAGATACGGACACAAGTAGACCCACTAAAATCAATGGGTTTGCGCATACATCCATGTTGTCACACAGACAGCGTGTCTGTGTGCTCCACACGGCGAAATGTTCTTTTTTTCTCCGGCAGCGCAGATGTCACATGGACCACACACTGATGTGATCCACGTGAAATCAGTGTCACATGTACCGGAGAAAACACGTGTCTTTGAAATAAAATGATTTTCTATACTCACCTGTCTCCAGCGCTGCTGTCTGTGGTGCTGCCGTCACTTGCTTATGGGCCCACTCATTATGCTCATGAATATTCACATTTTAGATTTTTGTTTTTTTTTCAGGCTTCTATTTGTGGACTACTTCGGATTCGGTCGACTATGTTGGATTTAGTGGACTATGTCGGACATGCATGGGATTTTTCTTTTTTAATGAAGTGGTAAATGGGGGAAATTGTCATGGAGTGTTTATTTCAATAAAGTTTTTTTGTGTTTGTGTTTTTTTCTTCTTACTTACTGGGTTAGTTATGGGGGTGTCTGAAACACACTTGTCTATTAATAACAATAGGGCCTGATGCCAGCTGTGTTTTTAGACACTACACAGAAGACATCAACCCCAAGCACTAGTAGGCCCCTTTCAGATGTCCGAGTTTAATCGGGTACAAGCCACACGCATCGGTATGGTCATATGTGTGTCACACGTGTGTTACATGTGTGACATCTGTGATTGCATACATGTGACATCAGTGTGACACGTACCGGACAAAACACAGGTCTTTGAAATAAAAATATTTCCTATATTCACCTGTATCCAGTGCTGTTTTCTTCGGCTCTGCTGTCCCCTGCTTCTCTCACCCGCTCATTATATTCATTGATTATTCACTGCACTGAGGACCTGGAAGCCGGAGAAGCATTGCAGTGACAGCACCGCGGGGACAGCATCGGGGACAGCACCTCCGGTGACAGGTGAGTATCCAGCAAGCAGTGTGTGTGCAGTGACGTCCAGGAGGTCATTGGAGTTCCCAATTAACTCTGATGACATCCTGATGACACCCCCGTGACACCCGCGCTACATCAGTTCATTGGGAACTCTGATGGCTTCTTGGACGTCACTGCACACACACTGCTTGCTTGCCCTGGTGTGGTAACAATCAGAGTAATATATGGGGTTGATGTCATCAAGCCCTGGGATGGTAATGGAGAGGAGTCCAGGAGGTGCCCATTACCAATCCTGTAAGTAAAAAAAATAAAATAAATCCTTTATTTTAAATAATTAAAAAACCACCACACCCTTTTTCACATAATCCACACAACATCCCACGAGGATCCTGGCTATGCTACATCCAGAAGATGCAATGATGGAAAAAGCGAATGACCACTGCAGCTCTTGGGACATACTGAGGACAGCGGATGACCCGGCTGTGAGAAGCGGTGCCGGTGAGTTCAATCAGGCCAGAGTTCACAGTCGAGTTCCCAAGATACCAAGTGTGACCACCAGTAAACCCGCTGCCGGATTGCTGGACTGCCAGATGGTGGGACACGGTGGCAGAGCAGTCCGGCAATCCAGCAGTCAGGTCACCGGAGGTCACACTTGGGCTCCCTCAGTCAACTCAGTTGAACCCGCTGTCTGATTGCCGGACTGTAGCATAGCAATGTCATCCCACAATCCAATAGTCTGTCAAATCAGCAACAGGTTCAACGGAGTTTCATTGGCAACTGTCAACCTGGTAACTTTAAGGGAGCCTTTAACGTTCCTGGAATTTCTAGCTGCTGAGGTATCTGCATACTGTAAACTTTAGTAAGAGTTCACAGCTTCCAGGTGTCCCAACAGCTGGGAACTACAGGAAGGCTCCTTTAAAGAAAACCAACCACCAGGATTTGCGCATATAAAGTAAAGGCAGTGCTATACTGGTGCTTTTAGGTTACCAGAGCTCAAAGCCACCAAGTCTCATGGCAGCTGTCAACTCGGTAACTTGAAGGGAGCCTTTACTGTTCCTGCAATTCCCAGCTGCTGGGACCTCTGGAAGCTGTGAACTCTATTAAGAATTCAAACCTTCCAGGTGTCCCAACAGGTGGGAACTCCAGGAAGCTTAAAGGCTTCCTTAAAGTTTTTGTGCCTCACAGCTACTAGACTGTCGAACTACTATGCCGCAGTCCAGCAATCCAGCAGACAGTTCACCTGAGTTCACACTCGCTCCCCCGATGCTCTCAGTGAACTCTGTTAAACTCGCTGTCAGATTGCTGGACTGTTGAATTGCAGGACATGGCCGCACTGCAGTCCTACAGTCAGGTCACCTCAGTTCACCCCCGCTGCTCTCAGTAAACTCCGTTGAACCTGCTGCCGGATTGCTGGACTGTCAGATTGCGTGACAAAGCTGCACAGCAGTCCAGAAATTCAGCAATGGGTTCACTGAGGGCAGCCCGAGTGTAAACTCCAGTGACCTGACTGCTGGATTGCTGTACCACCATGTCCCGCAGTATGGCAGTCCGGCAATCCAGCATTGGGTTCACCAATCACCAGTGGTCACACTTGGTACCATGGGAACGTCAGGTCACTGTCAGTCAGGTCCCCCGATGCCCTCAGTGTTCCCCGGGAACTGCACTGATCGTTCGCATTTTTCATCTCTGCAGCTTCTGGATATAGCAGAGTTGGGATTGTCGTGGGATGTTGTGTGGATTATGTCGAACCTGCAGGGTTATTTTGGGGGTTAATAAATTAGTGAAAGAGGGTGTCATTATTTTCTATTCTTTAAAATAAAGGCTTTTTGTGAGTTTGTATTTTTTTTATCTTTTTACTTACAGGATGGGTAATGGGGGGAGGGTTTCAGACACCTCTCCAATACCAACCCAGGGCTTGATGGCAGCTGTGGTTTTTGACAAAATCACAAGTGACATCAACCCCATATATTACCCAGATTGCCACCGCACCAGGGCAATCAGGATACATCTAATGATGCGCCAATTGTGTGGCAGCTGTGGGCTTCTATTTTTAGCCTGGGGAGGGCCCAATAACCACGAACCTTACCAGCCTGAGAATACCAGTCCCAGCTGTCTCCTTTACCTGCACTGGTTATCACAAATAGGCAGAGGATCATACATAATTTTTTTTTCCCACTTAACCTGTAAATCACAGTAATGCCAATATCAAAGATAGCTACATCATTCCTGTGATTGGCAGGCAATCTCTGCATGTTTAGTGGCTAAAAATTAGGTGCCAAACATGTGGGGAGTTGACTCGAAACTCACAAGGCTAATACCAAAATACTCAACAAGTAACGAATATCCTGAATACCGTAATAGTTGTGCAAATAAGGAAGAGTGACAAATAATTTCGCTCATCACTAATTATTACTTATCTCAACCGACAACAGAGTGGGCGCTCTGCACTGTACAGATCACAAAGTGCACAGTGCGCAGGGAGGGCCAGAGCAGGAACACAGCAGGAACACCCTAGCCCCTGAAATGAGAGTCCTTCATGATGCTTTGTTTCAGGGAGGGAGCAGAGGATGCGATCATTGCCACAGACTCTGCCCCCTGATGACACTTTGTTTGAGTATCCAAGCATGCACTGGGATTTTCAAACGAAACGTCATCAGACAGGAAGTAGAAAACAAAAAAAAATAGTAGTTAGTGTATTTAGAGAACAGTAGGGAATTTTTAATGCAATATACTAGACAATAGCTTAGATTTTGACATGAAATAGGGAGTTAGAATGAAATTTACTTTTGCCTTCCGACTACCCCTTTAAAGAGCTTACCACAGACGACCCCTTTCATAGTACATTTATATAAAGCAGTTTTGCATGATAGCCAGTCAAATAAATGATAACACTTGTAATTCAAGTCTCCATACTGCACATAAGCCCTACATGAAATAAGCACTTACATGTTTCATTTACTGTACAAAAAATGGAGCCATTATGTAATAGATGATAAAACTGTGCAAATAAAGGCAGCAAAATGAAATTGAACTTACAGTTTGTGATGTAAGCGTCCCTACAGGATCACATTCCTCATTAACATCTATAATAAACAACACAATAAACATTATTAAATGTCAAGAATATAGATGCAGGTGGTCTAATGATTATAATAAACTAATAGAGGTCTTCCAGGTTTACTACATTGATGATGTTTCGTAGAATAGGTCATCAATATCAGATTTGTGGGGATGCAACAATCAGCTGTTTTGAGCTATGGTGGTGGTAGATGCAAACAGTGACCATAGGGAAAATTCACTGTTTAGTTGCAGCTCCAGGGTACTGCAACTCAGCTCTTATCGACATTGATTTGTAGTACCCAATACCAGCCACTTCTGAAGTTAAAAACCGCTGATTAGTGGAGTTGCTAGGTGTCAGACCCCCACTAATCTAATAATGATGACCTATCTTCAGAATAGCTCATCAATACTGTTAGTCAATGTCAACCCATTTAACAAAAATACCTTTCATTTTACTCCTTCTAAAATGGTCATAAGTAAGAACATTTGTCAACTCAGTTTGGGAGACGTTTTGTTAAAACTCATGCACTGGGCCGCGTTTCAGGGTTGTACTTTACAGACGGACAAAGCATTCTGCTGTAGGAGGTGGACTGCGCCTGTACTGGGTATGCTATGTATTCTCTGTGTTATACCAATTGTATTGTAATATGTAGTGGGACTGTTACCAGCAGCGGAGTGGAAAAAGGGGGTTAAGGAGGAAGTGACAGATGTGGGAATTAGGACAGTGGGGAGATCTCAAGAGGGAACAGTTTAGTGTGGGGTTCAAAGATGTGGCCTCGGTGCTAGGGCCAGTCAGGGAACCCTGAGCCCTGGAGCCTATGGCTCACCCCGATTGGCTTTGAGAGTTGTCTGGCTAGAAAGCTACTGGGGGCCAGCAGCAAACGCAGGTGTGAGGAGGAGGCTGAAAGGAGACACAGACCCCAGAGCTTGAGAAAGAGATCCAAGATGGGGGGAATAGGTCAAGGAGCAATATCTTTAACTAAGCAAACGAAAGGAAATGAAGGTTATGTCTGCCATAAAGGTGTGAAGAATAAAAGTGAACAATTTTGTTTGGCCAAGTGAACTCTAGTGTTGCGTGTGTTACTAACTGTCTAAGACGACGACTTCCAGCAGGGTGATGGACATCACTCCGAAGAAAGAAGTTAAGTGTCATACACCCCACCAGAAGTCACATCCGCTCACGGGGTCTCCTTGACAAAGGAGTGTGGCGCGCCCGATGCCCCTCTCTTTCACTGTACCCATAAAATACACCTCCCATACAAATCTAAGGTCCCATATTAGACTTCAGAATGCTTTTTATTTCATACAGAAGCCAAATGGAGATTTTCTTCCTATGAAATTTACCAGAAATATATTTGCATGCCGTATTACGGAGGCTATGCTTTTAAGTATGGTATATATCAGAGTGACAGATGGTAGCTGTGATTAGTAAAAGTCAAAAAGACAAAAACAGAATCCCTTTAACAGAGAAATATAGCTTTTGTTACAATACAGTTGACCTTTGGAACAAGACATCAAACCTCATAAAACAATTGTCACACATTGGTGAATACCTATTCGCATCCGCAATCATAAAAAGGGTCACAATAGCGTCTATATACGTATGGCAATGGCGTCAATCCAAATATTTCAGAGGAACTAAACTCTGCGGCTCTGCACATTTGTAATAAAGCGGACTTGATTAACAATCTCTAGAGATCTGGGTTATAAAACTAGCAGCCAGCGCGGTCTCACAAAAGTCCTTTGTCTGTTAGTTGTTTCCCTTAGGACCGTACCTCACAAGTGTCACACATTTGACAATGCTTGGGAAACAAGAAAATGTAATAGTTTGGTAGTAAGAGCACTGGATGTGAGCCCAGATGTCTGAACCAACAGCGGAAATATGCCAAGGAGCCGGTTTGTGAAATAAGTTATATTGTCTATAAAGCAAATTACCCAGAACATGTCTGTTTTTAGGAATCTTACAATGTTGGACAAAGACAAAGGATTCATAATAGCTACAAACTCCCGAACAGAAACTCTAACTTTCAGCACGCCCTGACAACCACAGACTTCGGTCAAGAACCAACAAACTCTTGTGAATCTGTTACTTCTTTGGTCTCTCCTAAGGCAATCTTTCACATCTGTCTGTGCTACCGTTCTGCCAAGATTAGAGTACAATCTGAGCCTTATGATTTCATCAGACTGTATAAAGAACATGAGTGAAGACAATTCTCAAAGTTTCTTCTCAAGCTGTGAGGCACCCCTGGCTTTTGGTAGAAGGCATATTTTGCCCAAACCTTTATATGATTGCAACAATCTGTAGTTTAACAATATAATTGCCCATTTTGTTCGTATTTCACTATTCTCTGTAGTTTAGGAGGCCTAAAAAAGGAAAATGTATAGATATTTGTAATTTTAGTATGGACTTATATTACAGATGGTGGGGCTGAAATATCATCTTGATCACTATGGGGAGGCCCTAGTAGAAAAAGTTTGAGAAGACCTGGTCTATTAGATTGACTGGAGGATGACAACGGGGGTCAGTTATTTCTCTGATAACCACCTAACATGCCACTGTTCTCACACTAAGGTCTATCTGACAACAGACATCTACTGTAAACTCACTTAGAAAGGATCATACGGGTCATTTACATGTATAAATTAGGGTAAGGGATTATGTATAAGACCTTACTGCACTGATTTAATGGGAAGGGAAGCAGAACCTTATTTATGATAGATTCCGTTTGAATTAGAAAGAGAAAAATACGTGTCAAAATTCTGTATGGGGTCATTTAGTGTGATTTCTAAAGGAAAAAGTATACAAAATAGCTTTCCGGGAAAGAAAGGAAAACTGTCTTTTTAGCACCAACTATTGGATGTGGCTATCCTGTAGGTTAAGGTCTTAATCTTTAAGGAGTCTTGCAATATGAAGGAATATTAGCCAGTTGTCTACAGATAATTCTCTAGTCTTCTTGTAAATCATTAAAGGAAGCTGCAGTATCTCCAACAGATGGCACTACAGAGTAAGCTTTCCCCTCCCGGAGGATAGCCTGAAATTCTACTCTAAATCCATCATATCTGTTAAATCGCTGTCAGTAAGGCCATGTGCACCCATTCAGTACCTGGTGAGGTTTTTTTTTTACCTCAGTATTTGTAAGCCAAAACCCAGAATGGAGCAATCAGAAGAAAACTATAATAGAAACACGTCACCACTTCTGAATTTTTACCCACTCCTGATTTTGGCTACCAATACAAAGGTAAAAAACTCACCAAATATTCAACGTGTGCACGTGGCCTTACACAGGGGCCAGAGGACTGTTTTGAATATGACCCTTCACACGTCCAGTTCAGAGTATTGCTCAGATTATCATCCTCCCACATACACAAAATGTAACCATTAAAGTGGTTGTTGGTCTTAAATGATCTATATGGAGAGAAGGTATGCACACCAGTAACTACAGTTAGGTCCAGAAATATTTGGACAGTGACACAAGTTTTGTTATTTTAGCTGTTTACAAAAACATGTTCAGAAATACAATTATATATATAATATGGGCTGAAAGTGCACACTCCCAGCTGCAATATGAGAGTTTTCATATCCAAATCGGAGAAAGGGTTTAGGAATCATAGCTCTGTAATGCATAGCCTCCTCTTTTTAAAGGGACCAAAAGTAATTGGACAAGGGACTCTAAGGGCTGCAATTAACTCTGAAGGCGTCTCCCTCATTAACCTGTAATCAATGAAGTAGTTAAAAGGTCTGGGGTTGATTACAGGTGTGTGGTTTTGCATTTGGAAGCTGTTGCTGTGACCAGACAACATGCGGTCTAAGGAACTCTCAATTGAGGTGAAGCAGAACATCCTGAGGCTGAAAAAAAAGAAAAAATCCATCAGAGAGATAGCAGACATGCTTGGAGTAGCAAAATCAACAGTCGGGTACATTCTGAGAAAAAAGGAATTGACTGGTGAGCTTGGGAACTCAAAAAGGCCTGGGCGTCCATGGATGACAACAGTGGTGGATGATCGCCGCATACTTTCTTTGGTGAAGAAGAACCCGTTCACAATATCAACTGAAGTCCAGAACACTCTCAGTGAAGTAGGTGTATCTGTCTCTAAGTCAACAGTAAAGAGAAGACTCCATGAAAGTAAATACAAAGGGTTCACATCTAGATGCAAACCATTCATCAATTCCAAAAATAGACAGGCCAGAGTTAAATTTGCTGAAAAACACCTCATGAAGCCAGCTCAGTTCTGGAAAAGTATTCTATGGACAGATGAGACAAAGATCAACCTGTACCAGAATGATGGGAAGAAAAAAGTTTGGAGAAGAAAGGGAACGGCACATGATCCAAGGCACACCACATCCTCTGTAAAACATGGTGGAGGCAACGTGATGGCATGGGCATGCATGGCTTTCAATGGCACTGGGTCACTTGTGTTTATTGATGACATAACAGCAGACAAGAGTAGCCGGATGAATTCTGAAGTGTACCAGGATATACTTTCAGCCCAGATTCAGCCAAATGCCGCAAAGTTGATCGGACGGCGCTTCATAGTACAGATGGACAATGACCCCAAGCATACAGCCAAAGCTACCCAGGAGTTCATGAGTGCAAAAAAGTGGAACATTCTGCAATGGCCAAGTCAATCACCAGATCTTAACCCAATTGAGCATGCATTTCACTTGCTCAAATCCAGACTTAAGACGGAAAGACCCACAAACAAGCAAGACCTGAAGGCTGCGGCTGTAAAGGCCTGACAAAGCATTAAGAAGGAGGAAACCCAGCGTTTGGTGATGTCCATGGGTTCCAGACTTAAGGCAGTGATTGCCTCCAAAGGATTCGCAACAAAATATTGAAAATAAAAATATTTTGTTTGGGTTTGGTTTATTTGTCCAATTACTTTTGACCTCCTAAAATGTGGAGTGTTTGTAAAGAAATGTGTACAATTCCTACAATTTCTATCAGATATTTTTGTTCAAACCTTCAAATTAAACGTTACAATCTGCACTTGAATTCTGTTGTAGAGGTTTCATTTCAAATCCAATGTGGTGGCATGCAGAGCCCAACTCGCGAAAATTGTGTCACTGTCCAAATATTTCTGGACCTAACTGTATATAAGGGGAATATATTAAAAGCAGAAACTGCTGTGTGAATACTGACATGAAAAATCCAACAGCTATATGTAAGAATGAAAGTATGAAAATGGAATCTGCATTACTGCCATGAACATATGAATAAAGAGAAATTTAGCTATTGAATTGATCAATGCAACAGAGCCCCACCCACCCATACCTATTGCCAGTCCATATTATACGCATATATAGCCTGGGTCTCAGCTTCCCATACACGGTAAGTTTTTTAACTGCATGAGAGGACACACACAAGCTAGGGACCCCAACGTAGAGAAATACTTTGGCGTAGTGTTGGGGCTCTGTTGCATTGATCAATTCAATAGCTAAATTTCTCTTTATTCATATGTTTATGGCAGTAATGCAGATTCCATTTTTCATATTTTCATTCTTACATATAGCTATTGGATTTTTTTATGTCAGTATTCACACAGCAGTTTCTGCTTTTCATATATTCCCCTTACATGGTCACTGGGGTGCATACCCTCTCTCCATATAGTGTAGATTTTTTAGGTTTTTGCACCCAGTTCAGACTCAGAATGGTGTTCCAGACATTATTTCTTGATTGGTCTTAAATGATAAGTCTGCAGTCCTTCTATGTGACTGCAGACTTCTGAAGTCTCCAAGAACTCGAACTGTGCACTGCAAGGATTTGACGGTTTCTAAACCAGGAATGGAGGTCACGTGACCGCAACTGTGCGATATGCATGTTCCTGGCCAAAACCTGGCTAGTGGGCGCAGCCTCACTCAATACAGGTGTATGGAACAAGCCTGTGCTTACAACACAGCCGCGTCAACTAGTCAGATGAGCTCATTCCATACACTTGTATTGAGTGAGGCTGTATCCACTAGTCAGGTTTTGGCTGGGAACATGCATAGACAGGACAACCTCTTTCTTTATTTTGGTGTAATAATGTCAAACACAGGTACTGATTATATACTTACGCTGTGGCATGAAATTTTCTAAAATTGGGAAATGATATAACTCTGTCTTTTGAGCTGTGTTATGCAACATTTTACTTACCTCTATATACAAAATAACGTACCTTGACAATATGGGTAGTTATCTAATCCAGACGAGCACCTGTCACACTTCTGCCCAGTAACCCCTGGTCGGCACTCACATTGTCCAGTAATGGAGTTACATGCGCTCTGATAAGAGCCTTGTGGAGAACACTGACAGGCTAAAGAACAATACATAATACACATATTATAAACTGCTGCCATAATACAGAATATACACAAAGAAAAAGACATCCTATAAAGTTATAATCACACCCCAAAGTAGAAAGTTTCCACTGGCAATGAAAAAAGTTGGAAACATTAAAGAAAAAATATATTTCTGTTTTGTCAGTAAACTAATCTGCAATACTGGCCTAATATAACAGTTATCACATGTTGGCTAGGACTCTTATTACAATCTCATACTGATGGCTATACTCACCTATACAAATGGGATAGTTGTAGAAATTTGGTGCACACTGATTACATGTCTGTCCTGCATAATTAGGGTGGCAAATACACTCTCCCCTAGGTCCACATGAAGGGTCTATGGAACCAATCATACCGCAGTCACATTCTAGCATGAAAAAGAAAATAGAAATGTAATTAAACAGTGCTGAATTAGTCACAGTCTGAAAGTTGCGTATGGCATTTATAAGTACGTACATCATGGCCTGACGAGAGGTTAACTGTGACTTTTCATACAATTGTGGCCAAACGTTTTAGACAGGCTCAAATTTTGGTTTTCTTAAAGTTTGCTGCTTAAGTTTTTATAGTGACAATTTGCATTAACTCTAGCTTGTAATTAAAGATGATCAGATGAATTGCAAAAAAGAGTGAAGGCATTCATTGCCATGAAAATTAAAGGGGTATTCCCATCTTCAAAAGTCACTTACCTTATGTGCAGGGCATTACAGTGGCTTAGGTATCCATGGTTACAACCACTAGCAACTAACTGTCCCTATATGCGTGGCCGTAACCTTGGTTACCTAAGTTACTGTAATGCCCTGCACATAAGGTAAGTGACATAACTTTTCAGAAGAACTACACTATATTTCTAATTGGAGGTATTTGCTAATATACTTATTATTACACTTACTAAATATTGGGATAGGATCTTAGACATGGGAATACCTGTTTCACTTAATCACAAGAATTTAATTATTTTTAGCCCTACTGCAAAATAACCAGCTTACAATATTTAAGTAGTTTTCTCGTTAGCTCGGGAGAAAGTGTTAACGAGAACAAGGCAGTTGATATCACTCTGTCATGCTGATTACATTATAAGAGCTGACTGATTGGTATTAAAGGGGGAATAAATTTAACATCATTGTATTCTTCTGTAAACCATGGTTGCCTATAAGGAAACATGCGTGATCGTCATTACTTTTCATCAAATAGGATTTACAGGGAAGGACATTGCTGGTTATAACATTATAACATTATAACATTGCACTTAAATCAACCATTTGTAGGATCTTCAAAAACTTCAAAGAAAGAGGTTCAATTGAAAAAGGCTTAAAAGGCACTTAAGAAAGCCTAGATAGTGGTAGGACCATTTAGTAAATGAGAACTGAGTTACAGGATCGGTTCAACACCAGTGCAGAGCTTGTCCACGAATGGCAGCAGGCATCAATGCATCTGCATGCAAAGTGGAGAGAAGGCTTTTGAAAGCTGGCCTGGTGTAAAGGACAGCAAAGAAGCCACTTCTCTCCAAGAAAAACATCAAGGATAGGATAACTTTCAGCATGAAGTACAGGAATTGAACTGCAGAGAACTGGGGTACAGTTTTTTCACTAATGAAGTTCCCTGAATACTGTTTGGACATCTGGAAGAATTATTGTGTGGAGTAGAAAGGATGAGCCCAGTCATAAGATCCAGGAGCAATATGGAGATGCATTTTTTACTTTTCCAGTAGATAGAGAATGTTGTAGGCAGAAGTGATAACAAATTAGCTTGGTGAACAAAACATTGACATTTTGGGACCATGGCCAGGAAACTCCACAGATCTTAATACCAATTCTTAAAAAGTGAGTGGACAAACACAAAAAGCAGGATTTAGCACTGTAAAGTAAATACATGGCCATTAGGGTGCTGTGATGCTGATTAAATGGATACCTGCAGTGAAAAAATCTGATCTTTGGAAGCAGAATAATCTTCCTCTAAAGTTTTCTAAAGCCGTGCATCGAAGTAGGGTCTTTTGCTTCTTTTCCGCCCCTCCCCTCCTCTTCTTCTTCTACAGCTCACTGATCATTCATTGACCTGCCTCACAATGAATTATGGCGGTGGTGGTGGCACGGAATTTCAAAAAGGCAATAAATAATAAAGAATAATCAGTGACCTGTAGAAAAAAACAGGAGGCAGGTGGAGGGGTAGAAAAGGAGAAGACCCTACCCCCAAGTCTCGCCAAGATGCACAAGCGAACCACAGATGACGTCATCATGAAAATTTTAGAGGAACATTATTCAGCAACCAAAGTTCGTATTCCTTCAATGCAGGTACCTATTTAATCACCATCATATGCATCTATCATAGCGCCATTATAGCCATGTATTTACTTTATAGTGCTAATTCCTGCTGACAGATTCTCTCTAATATTATTGGCCTATCCTCAAGGGAGATATCAGATCAGTAGGAGTCTGATTCCCATCAAGCCGCAGAGGTCAGCACTGTAAAGGGACTGTAGTGTCCCCTACATTTTTGTCAGGCACAGCCCTATACATTTGGTAGCGGTTGCATCTGATATTTATGGCTCATGGTTTCTAACTTTAGCTTCATATATATGGTTGAAATTGATATAAAATAGCTATAAAGAAACCAACCTTTACAGTTTGGAAAGGAATGGTAGCCTGGTCGGCACTGGTCACACTGTGCCCCCTCGACTCTAAGCTTGCACAGGCACTTTCCTGTAGGGCTGCATACCTCGGGGAGCATGCCAGCAGGATTGCAATCACACCCTAAACAATCAAAGGAAATGGCCTTTATACATTGAAAAAATATCATTTTTATTTTATGACACTGACAGGAAATTAGTTACAGTGTCAACAATAAAGGAATTCAGCTCTAAACTATGCCCATTCTACGAAAAAATAAATCCATCATTATGGAGCTGGAAGAACAGAGAGGAAAACATGTCGGTCATATAACACATTACATTGCTGACTTATTGAATGTTAGGCTTTTGTAAGCTTTCTGCATATTTCATTTATTATAATGCTGTATATATGATGAATAGCTATAATTCCAAGAGATTCAAATATTTTTTAATTAATAAGAACTTTTTAAAATATTTTATCTCACTTTTTGTAGCAAAAAAGTTGAATGAATTTACTCTGGTTAGGCGGAAAATGACTGTTCCAAAAAAATGCGCGTGTGGACTCACACCCAGAAATAGGCCACAGTACAGGATTATAACTTAGGAAGTTATTGACCTTTGGACAATATGACAGTATAGGAGAATTCCAATGTGACTGTGATTGCAAGAAACTCCCGCCTGACTCACACATCGGACCCTGTCATAAATCACATTATATAAGAGCAAGACAACCTTTTATACCGCGATGATGCTTTTATTATGGCAGGTTCTGTCAATGAAAGGTTTAAGCAGAATGAACTTGTTATTTTTCAAGATTTTTAATTTCCTTCTCTATGTGCACAATGGAAGAAGGATTTTTTTTGTTTCTAAATGGAACTCATTCTGTAATATGGCATCAAATGGACCCCAAAATTACATAAGCAAATGTAATCAGGGTCTCTTCAGCCATGAGACGAGATCAGCACTTCGCCTCAGGTGGTGGTGCGGGGTGACTCTCTGGTTATGATATTTTGTAGCCTGTCTGCAGGGCCAGATTAAGGTTGGTGGGGGCCCCTGGGCAGAAAATCTGGTGGGGGCCCAATAACGTTAACATTTTTAGCCATAACAGTAGAGCACGAACTGTAGCATTTAGATATAAATACTGTACCTCAGTCTCACATTCCCCCTCCTCAGCATACTGTGCCCTCCATACAGTGCCCTCACACTGGCCACCATGCTGCCCCTTCTCTATACTGTACCTCCGTCTCACATTCCCCCTCCTCAGCATACTGTGCCCTCCATACTGTGACCTCACACTGGCCACCATGCTGCCCCTTCTCTATACTGTACCTCCGTCTCACATTCCCCCTCCTCAGCATACTGTGCCCTCCATACTGTGACCTCACACTGGCCACCATGCTGCCCCTTCTCTATACTGTACCTCCGTCTCACATTCCCCCTCCTCAGCATACTGTGCCCTCCATACTGTGACCTCACACTGGCCACCATGCTGCCCCTTCTCTATACTGTACCTCAGTCTCACATTCCCCCTCCTCAGCATACTGTGCCCTCCATACAGTGCCCTCACACTGGCCACCATGCTGCCCCTTCTCTATACTGTACCTCAGTCTCACATTCCCCCTCCTCAGCATACTGTGCCCTCCATACAGTGCCCTCACACTGGCCACCATGCTGCCCCTTCTCTATACTGTACCTCCGTCTCACATTCCCCCTGCTCAGCATACTGTGCCCTCCATACAGTGCCCTCACACTGGCCACCATGCTGCCCCTTCTCTATACTGTACCTCCGTCTCACATTCCCCCTCCTCAGCATACTGTGCCCTCCATACAGTGCCCTCACACTGGCCACCATGCTGCCCCTTCTCTATACTGCCTACTTGCTTCATTATCCAGTCACTATACTGTACCTCAGTCTCACATTCCCCCGCCTCAGCATACTGTGCCCTCCATACTGTGCCCTCACACTGGCCACCATGCTGCTACTTCTCTGTACTGCTTATCCCCCCCCACTACACAGTCTCTATTATATGCCCCTTACACTTTCTTTCTCAATACTATCCACTTACAATTTTCTCCCACCATACTGCTGCCTCACACTTTCCAATGGTGCCCCCCTGATTGCTGTGCAGGGACAAATATGCCACATGCCTTCCAAAGGTACGCACCTGTACAGTGTACAGGAGAATACATGACTGGTACACGCAGGGCCAGCTCCAGGTTTTTGTAGGCCCTGGGCGAAAGAGTCCTAGTGGGCCCCATCCACACATAGACATGCACAGATACATACACATACAGGCATATGTACACATATATATTTAAAGAGAAATTCACAAAAACACATATAAACAGACATAAATCTAGACACAGTCATATACACTGACATACATAGATGACATACACAGATACACATCATACATGCACACACAGACACATTTTTAAATTTTTATATATATTTCTAATATTGTGAAGCCGGCAACAGCCTCATTCACCTCCCCGCTTGTCTCCATCCAGCTCCTCCTGGGCACGTGTCTGTGCCACGCTGATTGGTGGCCGACACTAACAGACATGGCCGCATATAGAGAACACTAACACTGCTGTATATACATCACAAGAGAGACTGGGGACATACACATTACTGGGGGGCATACATATTACTGAGGAAAGGGGTATATATCAATGGGGGCATACAGCTCTAGAGGGGGACAGTGGCTCTGAAGTGGGGGGACAAACAGCTCTGAGGTGGGGGGGTGACATGCAGCTCTGGGGGTATACAGCTCTCAGGTGGAGGGGACATACAACTCTGGGGGAATAGTTGTATGAAGCTCCCATAGTCCTCCATATAGTATTATGTAGCCTCCATGTAGTATTATGCAGCCCCATATGGCACTATGCAGCCCCCACATGGCACTATGCAGCCCCCATATGGCACTATGCAGCCCCCATATGGCACTATGCAGCCCCCATATGGCACTATTCAGCCCCCATATGGCACTATTCAGCCCCCATATGGCACTATTCAGCCCCCATATGGCACTATGCAGCCCCCATATTACATTAAGCAGCGCCTATATAGTGCAATGCAGACCCATATAGCAGTAGGAACCCTCATGTCTTATACAGCCCCCATATAACACAATGCAGGTCCATATAGCATTAGGCACCCTTATGTAGTACACAGCCCCTATACAGCACAGAGCAGACCAGATAATATTAAGCACCTTCACGTAGTACACAGCCCCTATATAGCACAGTGCAGAGCCAGATAGTATTAGGCATCCTCATGTAGTATACAGCCAGTATATAGCACAGTACAGACCCAGATAGTGTTAGGCATCCTCACGTAGTACACAGCCCCTATATAGCACAGTGCAGAGCCAGATAGTATTAGACATCCTCATGTAGTATACAGCCAGCACAGTACAGACCCAGATAGTGTTAGGCATCCTCACATAGTACCGGGTTTACTGTGATACAGACACCAGATGTTATACAATATACATGTGACGCCCTGGGCAAGCCAGGGGTCACAGGTCATTGCACCACCACACCCCACACCCCAGTTAGGAACACCCAAGCTACCAAAATCCTTATTGCCTTCCTCCAGGGGCTGATGTTCACACCAGGGGGTGGGCCAGGCGGTTGGCTCCGCCCACCGAGGGGTTCACAGCCCTGGAGGCGGGAGAACCAGGCAGTTGAAGCCAGACTAGAGTCTGAGGAGGAGTCAAGTGAGGGAAGTGAAAGTGAGAGGAAGCAAGAACAGCTAGAGAAGTAGAAGGAGTAAACAGTTAGCTCAGGGAGAGCTTGAGTGTGGAGCAAAGATAGAGTTCGGAGGAGGAAGTGGAAGGAGTAAACAGTGGAGTTCAAGTTGGAGTTGAAAGTAGAAGGAAGTAGTAGTGGAGCTAAAGAGAGAAGCTGAAGTGACAGTAGTAAAGCCTGAAGTTGGTCCGGCTGTGTGCCAGGACAGTGACAGCAAGGTCAGCAGACGGCGGTGATAGTCTGGAGGGGGACTGCTCAGAGGTTGCTGGAAGGACCGCGGACGGGTAGTGGCCCGGCGGTCTGGAGCAGTATACGAAGAACAGTCAGCACCAGGGCAGGGGCCTCTCGGATCCCGGCAAGGCTAGGAGTCGCCATAATTTGCCAAATCCGTCAGTGAAGGGGACGTCTGTCTCCAAACAACCAAGTCCAGTTTCTCAGGGCCAGCGCCTGCGGGCAAAGTAGGGCTCCTCCGGCCCATATCCAAGCCGGGGAGCGGGTTACCGGTGGGAACCCATCGCAACCATCATCAACTTAGGTGCAGGACAGAGGGACCGTCACCGTCACCTACTGGGGAAAGCAAGTGCAGCCGTCCGTGGGAACCGTCTTTCCAGCCGTGTGTTTTACCGAAAACTGTGTCAACGTCTCAGGCTGAGTGAGTACCACAGTGCCGCAAGGCACAGCGCTGCCTCCCCGCGTCCCTGCGCCCACCAAGCCCTGCATCACCCACCTCATCACTGGGCCCCGGGATCACCAACCCCTACCCACGGAGGAGCAACACAACAACTGGCTGCTCCATACCATCCTTCCCGGGATCCCCATACAGAGCAGCGGTGGTGTCAACAAATCACCACAACCGTGGGTGGCGTCACGGACAATAACCAATCCCCACACCCAAAATCCCCTTTCACTCACGGGCGAGGAGCGCCGCTAGAGTCCCCGGGATCCGGCCCATCGCTCGAGCCACCGAGCAGCAGCAGGCCGCAGCAGCCGCGGCAGCCGGACCCGAGCAGTGGGAGAGCGCGGCGTCCCCTCCTCCGCCCGCGACATACATATTATATACCATCTGATGTGTGTACACAGTATATCACACTACTCTGTACACTGGATGTGGTATACCATGTACACAGTATATCACACTGCTCTGTACACTGGATGTGGTATATAATGTACACAGTATATCACACTGCTCTCTACACTGGATGTGGTATCCCATGTACACAGTATATCACACTGCTCTGTACACTGGATGTGGTATACCATGTATACAGTATATCACACTGCTCTGTACACTGGATGTGGTATATAATGTACACAGTATATCACACTGCTCTCTACACTGGATGTGGTATACCATGTACACAGTATATCACACTGCTCTGTACAGTGGATGTGGTATCCCATGTACACAGTATATCACACTGCTCTGTACAGTGGATGTGGTATACCATGTACACAGTATATCACACTGCTCTGTACACTGGATGTGGTATCCCATGTACACAGTATATCACACTGCTCTGTACACTGGATGTGGTATTCCATGTACACAGTATATCACACTGCTCTGTACAGTGGATGTGGTATACCATGTACACAGTATATCACACTGCTCTGTACACTGGATGTGGTATCCGATGTACACAGTATATCACACTGCTCTGTACACTGGATGTGGTATACCATGTACACAGTATATCACACTGCTCTGTACACTGGATGTGGTATACCATGTACACAGTATATCACACTGCTCTGTACACTGGATGTGGTATACAATGTACACAGTATATCACACTGCTCTGTACACTGGATGTGGTATCCCATGTACACAGTATATCACACTGCTCTGTACACTGGATGTGGTATATAATGTACACAGTATATCACACTGCTCTGTACACTGGATGTGGTATCCCATGTACACAGTATATCACACTGCTCTGTACACTGGATATGGTATACCATGTACACAGTATATCACACTGCTCTGTACACTGGATGTGGTATACCATGTACACAGTATATCACACTGCTCTGTACACTGGATGTGGTATACAATGTACACAGTATATCACACTGCTCTGTACACTGGATGTGGTATACAATGTACACAGTATATCACACTGCTCTGTACACTGGATGTGGTATACAATGTACACAGTATATCACACTGCTCTGTACACTGGATGTGGTATATAATGTACACAGTATATCACACTGCTCTGTACACTGGATGTGGTATACCATGTGAACAGATATACAATGTCCTGCACTGATCACACCTGGGCCTACAGCACCTCACATATTCTATATGTAATATGGGCCATATAGTGTAATGTGTATTGCAGGCTCAGATGTGATCAGTGCAGGATCTGTGTAGTGATGTCTCTGCTGAAGATCAGTGTGAGTTATTGCAGGGGAGGGATGAGGCTGAAGACACGGCACTGACAGCCCGACCTGATCTGCAGCAGGTCACACTCCTGCAATAACTCGCACTGGTCCTGCCGGCAGAGCTGCCGCTGACACTATGGAATCCCGTCCTGCTCCCCCCTCACTGCAACCTCCTGCCCAGCACCATGATGGATGACGTCACACTCACCGTCATCCACAGAGGCCTCTGCTCCGGTCCTCCCACAAGCTCCTCTACAGCACGAAGAAGCAGCAACAGCAGGCGCGCGATGACGTCATCTATGCAGACGCAGCCCACACAGCGTGCAGTGGGCGTGTCTGCAGCACAGTGCCGGCCGGGATTGAAAATCTTTAAAGGTACAGTGCGGTCCTGAACACTGCGGCGTTACTAAAATGGCGGCCACATAGATGGTGGTGGGGGCCCCCTCAGAAGCTCTTGTGGTGGGGGCCCCTGGGCTGAAGCCCTGTCTGCCCCGCCTATAATTCTGCCCTGCCTGTCTGTGAACCACATCAGCCTGTAACACCTTTAAAGCACCACTGCAGCATTTTTTCAGTGGTGGAGTAGCTCTTTAAATGTCAGCCCCCTGTTATATATGTTATTCACTCACTATGTGGTGGTAATATGTTGTCTGGTTACGGTGTGGCGTTATTTCTCCCTTGTATGTGGTTGTATTTGGTCACTATATGGTGGTAATATGTTGTCTGGTCACGGTGTGGCGGTATCTCTCCCTTGCATGTGGTGTTATTGGTCTTGGTATAGTGGATTGTGTGGTGTATGGTGGGCAATTTTTCTCTCTGATATTAATATGGGGAAGATTCTTTATTTCCAAATGTTGTTTCCTGTTTTCTACAGCTAAATTCGCTTTGACTATGTCTCCATCTCCACAATGTGGCGCTTGACCAACTTTCAAAGTCGAATGTGGCTCTCAATGTAAAAAAGGTTGGGGACTCCTGCTCACTTCTCCTTCTCATATTTATACTCCTGACCACAATACAGGAGAAGCCCCTATGGAATACATAGTAGAGAGCTTGAGCCAAACCTGCTGGACTAATTCTTTTAATGGTTGTAAAATGCTAATTATTCGTTGTAAACTTACTTTGACAGAACGGATAATGGAAGTATCCAGGAGTACACGTATCGCAAGATGTTCCCCGGAATCCTACACGGCAGGGACACTGTCCTGTCAATGTGTCACAATTATTGCTCAGTGCTCCAGCTCCGGTACAGCTGCAACCTATCAGCAAAAACAACATATATGATTGCTAGTCACAGAAAACATGGCCTTTTTTAGGTAAGTCCTATCATCTCTCAGAATTGGAAATGATCCCGTACCCTACTCAGACATCTTCTGTTTAAAGAGTCAGAATAAGTTTTGATTTTTAGTGTTCTTCATTTTACGCTCAGGTGAGACAGTACAAACAATGCACTTTTACATTTGCTGGTTTACAGAGCCTGAATAACCACCGTCACAGAAAGGAGAATCTCCTCTTCTGACGTTTCTCTACACTTGTCAGAGGCAAGGGAGAACTCTACAGATTATTCCCACTCTTCTGGACTCAGCTTGAACATGTTTTTATTTAAAGGGTTATTCCCATCTCCAAGATCCCATCCCAATATGTAGTAGTAATAATAATAATAATAATAATAATAATAATAATAATAATAATATTAGCAAATACCTCCAATTAGAAATGTAGTATAGTTCTCCTGATGTCCCTTACCTCATGTTCAGGGCATTGCAGGACCTTAGGTATCCATGGTTACGACCATGCATATAGTGACAGATAGTTAGTTAGTTGCTGGTGGTCATAACCATGGATACCTAAGGTCCTGCAATGCCCTGAACATGAGGTAAGTGACATAGTGACTCAGGAGAACTATACTATATTTCTAATTGGAGGGATTTGATAATATTATTATTATTACACCTACTACAAATTGGGATAGGATCTTGGAGATGGTAATACCCCTTTAATACTATACTCTGTGCACATTTATTAGGCAAGTGAGCATTTTCACCATACCATCATTTGTATGCAGATTTTCCTCCTTCAGGCCCCCTTCACACATCCGTGTCTCTGGTACAAGTGACGTCCGTTTTCACACGTACCGAACACACTGACACACGTAGACCTATTAAAATCAACAGGTCAGTGCACACGTGCGTGTTTTCACATGGAACGTGTGTTAGTGTGGAGCATACACGTGTCCGTGTGCTCCACACGTAGACATGTCTGCTTTTCTCCGGCAGCACCGGTATCACACGGACTGCACAGATGTGATCCACGTGACATCAGTGTGACACATACCAGAGAAAAACACGTTTCTGTGAAATAAAATTAATTTCTATACTCACCTTCTCCAGCGCTGCTGTCTTTGCCGCTACTGTCACTTGCTTCCGATCCCCGCTTATTATGCTCATTGCATATGCACTGCACCAAGGACCGGAAGCAGCAGCACCAGCTGGGAGTCAGCAGGACAGGAGACCGCAGAGCAGAAGACATCAGCACCAGACAACAGTGACCGGGACAGGTGAGCAGAAAGTTCCTTTTTTCCGTGTATTATGACGGATAGCACACAGAGAACACGTATGTGCCAAAATCACAGCACACGGAGGGTCATATGCACCTTTAACAAGTCTGTGCAAAACATGTGTGATTTTTCACAAACGTGTAAAAGAGGCCTCAAGCTGTATACACCTGAATGCTTATCGGAAGAAGCAGATCAGGTGATGTGTATTTCTGTAATGAGGGAGGGTGTGGCCTAAGGAAACAATAACCTCTATCAGGGCGTGCAGAACTACTAGGCAGCTTGTTTTCCGCAGACATAATGGGCAAAAAGAAAAGATTTAATTGACTATGAAATGTCAATAATTGTTAAACATCTTATAGAGGAATGCAGCAGTCTTGAAACTGCTAAGAGATTGGGGCACAAGGAAGCATTGTTGCAAATAGTCAACAGAGTCACAAAAAAGTTTTAAAAAGGTTTTTTTTTTTAGAGAAAAATCAAACATGAATTGACCAAGAACCCATTTTCCTCCAGTGTTGTCATATTCCAGAACTGAAGCCTCCTTGGAGGCCCAGAAGTACAAGATCTTCAGTGCTCAGACACACGTCCGAGGTAAGGGAAGCTGAAAGCAAGGGTTGTCAACTTGACTTTTTTTTTTTTGGACACATTATCAAAAAATCAAGGACAGGCAATATTTTTTACAGACACATTGGGAAAACATAATACATCATTATGATTATAAGTGATACTGTAGATGTCTAAAGTCTATAATTCTGATAAGAACACATCAGCTGCATTCACTGTAAACTAAAATGATGGTAATTATAGTCAAAATAATCTTTATAAGTTTCTTCAGCTTCAAAAAAAATGGACACCTTAAATTTATTTTAAGGACAGGGAAGAAAGTGCCCTTATTTTGAGGACTGTCGTGGAAATTCGGGACTGTTTACAACTTCGGCTAAAACCCAACCATCACTATACAAGACACGAAAGTTGAAATGTCCACATTGGGCCAAGAAATATCTACAGACAGATTTTTTAAAGGTTTTATGGACTGATTTGATGAGAGTGACTCTTGACGGACCAGATGGATCTGTGTGACTGGATCAGTAACAAGCACAGACCTCCAACTAAGAGGCCAGCAATGGGCTGAGGCCAAATATTTACCTGTATCATCCACATAAAATAGTATAATAAATCTATAAATAAGATTAGGGAAAAAAAGAATTTGTATCACTCTATGGAGATATATAATATGGGGGATACATAATCTAACTGAGAACGGTAATCTCTTGCCTTTTATATTTCCAGCTGTTGGTCCCACAGGAATTGATGTGGTAGGAACAGGATAAAAAGGAATTCCTGAAAAGGAAAAAAAAATGAAATTATCACATATTTCTGAGCGATAAAAGAACCAGAATTTCTGTTCTGCAATATTTATTTTTTTGCATTTACGCTTTTATTACTTGAAATATAGAAAAAAAAGCTCTTATTACATGGAATTTGCCAATCTTCCTTAGTTATGCCATAAATACGTCATAAGTAAAGGTCTTCGTGTCTGCATTGTCATCAATCCCATATGGATGGAGATAGCCAAGTCCACATAGATTTTAATGGAGAGTGACCTGCTTACAAGTAGCCAAAACTCTGCCAGTAATCAGGCGCTACCCTGTTCCTGCCGTTATTCAGGAACTCAGCAGTGTTATCTTTGGTGGACACAAGTAAAATATATCTTTGTACCGTGTTAGCCAGTAGAGATAAAAAAATTGTTTAAAAGAACAGAGAGTCCTCAGTGGTTGATACCTTTTAATGGCTAACTGAAAAGATGGTAATAATTGCAAGCTTTCGAGACTACTCAGGTCTCTTCATCAGGCATGGTATAACACAAAATCTGAAGAGTCACGTATTTATACACAACAGGACTTAGAATAGTGCAGTAAAAAAAAAAAAAAAAAAAAAAAAAAAAAAAAAAGGAACAAGTTATATGAAACAGAACTATCTCTATGGCAGGGGGACAATCTTTGGTGGACAGACATTTATGAGATACATTCAAAAAAATAAGAGTAATTCCTAGTCTTTGTAATTATTTGCAAATTACATACGGAGATACAATATGGAGATGCAGCCATATTATTTGCACAAAATTTATAAATGTAAATTATTAGCTTTCTACTCTTCTGCAGTCCTGAAAGAGGTAACCGTTATATTGTTTATTGATCACCAAATCAATTATGATAACATAGAGAACCATACGATCATATTTTGTTTCGTCCCAGACTTTTCTTAAGTTGTATCAATGTTTTTTGCACTCAAAAACCACAATTTCAGTTTTTCTCACTTTCTTGGACAGTTCTGACTTGAATAAAACCTGAAAGTTAGCTTCTTTTGATTTTTATAACTAATTCTGAATGAACAGAAGTAATAAGGTGATCAATGAGTCATGTTTCATTTAAAGAGAATCTGTCAGCAGGTGTTTGCTACCTCATCTGAGAGCAGCATGATGTAGGCAAAGACATCCTGAATCCAACGATGTATCACTTAGATTACTAATTGCAGCTGTTTTGAGACAATCAGAATTTTTAGACTTAAGGCCGCTTTACACGCTGCGATCTCGCTAGTGAGATCGCTAGCGTGCGTACCTGCACCCATCGGATGTGCGTCATGGGCAAATCGCTGCCCGTGGCACACAACATCGCACGGACCTGTCACACTACTTACCTGCCTAGCGACATTGCTGTGACCAGCAAACCGCCTCCTTTCTAAGGGGGCGGTTTGTTCGGTGTCACAGCGACGTCACTAAGCGGCCGCCCAATAGAAGCGGAGGGGGGAAGATGAGCGGGACGTAACATCCTGCCCACCTCCTTCCTTCCTCATTGCCGGTCGACGCAGGTAAGGTGAGGTTCCTCGTTCCTGCGGTGTCACACATAGCGATGTGTGCTGCCGCAGGAACGACAAACAATATCGTACCTGTAGCAGCAACGATATTTGGGAACTGGACAGCGTGTCAATGAGCAACGATAAGGTGAGTATTTTTGCTCGTTAGCGGTCGCACGTACGTGTCACACGCAACGACGTCGCTAACGAGGCCGGATGTGCGTCACGAATTCCGTGTCCCCAACAACATCGCGTTAGCGATGTCGTTGCATGTAAAGCGGCCTTTAGTCACCTATTAGAGCTGTGAGTGCTGTCCTGCACACACCAGGCACTATAGAGATTGAGTATAGACAGTCAGGTGTCAATCAGAGGAGGGGGCATGCCAGACTGCTGTACACAAGACAATGTAGTCTGAGCAATGAGAAGTAGTGCCGCGTAAACAAACATAGCAAATAAACAAGACAGGCATCCCTGAGTTCTATGCTTTAACCCTTTCAGCATGCTGTCTTGAGATTACATAGCAAAAACCTACTGACAGAATCCCTTTAAGTCATGCGGGGGTAGGAATCATGACTACCAATATGGTGGCAATTCCGTTTTTGTTTTTTTTTTAGACAAGTGGACAACATAAGAAAGCAGAATAATGCAAATATATTTGTAAGTTAATGAAGCATAACATAATTACCAAACTTTGTATACCACTCTCACTTATTCACTACTATATTGCCTGTAAAGTGCCATAGAGCCTAATAAAATATTAATCAATAAAACATTGGCTGCATAATAAATCAAGATAAGCAGTCTCAATGTTCAATCCTATTATCCCAACAGAATGAGAGGATGTGTCACAGTTTCGCGTTACCTTTCAGTCTTTTTCCTCCCTGATATCAAACACTGCGTCACCTTTAATTATCAATATTTACATCAAGTTCTGGTTTCGTTTAGTCCCTGATCAGGAGTCGCAAGGAACATGTCCTAAGTTGACCCATAGATTAAGGAGGTTTTCCCGGTACACAGATCACCAACATTAATATCACATTACTACAGATTTATTTATTTAATTGATCAACAAATAAGAATACAAAAAATTACTGAATTAATCCAGCTTTCATTGTCTGAAAAGCTAGCATACGTAGTCAAGGTTATTAATATTGCACATACAATTCATTAATTATTGATTTTTAATAAACCTTAAGTGGTAGTCCAAAACTAACATTTATTTTAATCCTAAATGCTCTAAATGCTTTATTTTAATCCTAAATCTATTTATGTTCAATCTATTTTTATTGGAATTATGAAACAAAATAACAGGAATAAAGACTCCTAAATCTATTTATTGTTATAACTTAAATTCTTTCCTAATATACTTTAGTTAAAAAAGCCCCTACCTTTCCCTTACTACAACTGTTATATTTTTTTAATACTTCCTCTTTGGTGATCTTTGTGTGTACTGGTACAACACAAAACAGAGCAAAGAATAAATAACTGCAATTAATAGCTTACTATTACAATTAACAAGCGTCTTACACCTCTCAACTAGAATGTTGGGCCCCTTTTCTTTTGCAAACTGCTCCAGATTTCTCATATTTGAAGTTTGCATTCACCCAACAGCAATTTTAAGATCTCTCCACAGGTGTTCAATTGGATTTGGATCCGGACTCATTGCTGCCACTTCAGAACTCTCCAGTGCTTTGTTTCCATCTATTTCTAGGGGCTTCTTGAAGTATGTGTGGGGTCATTGTCTTGCTAGAAGGATCCATGACGTAGGACGCAAACAAAGTTTTCTGACACTAGGCACTACATTGCAACCCAAAATCTTTCGGTCATCTTTAGATTTCATGATGTCTTGCACACAGTCAAGGCACCAAATTCCAGAGGCAGCAAAACCACCCCAAAACATCTTTGAACTTACATGATATTTGACTGTAGGTAGTGTGTTCTTTTCTTTGTAGGCCTAATTCCGTTTTCGGTCAACAGTAGAATGATGTGCTTTACCAAAAAGCTTTATCTTGGTCTCATCTGTCCACAAACGCTTTCCCAGAAGAATTTTGGCTTACTCATGAACATTTTGGCAAACTGCAGTCTACATTTTTTATGTCCATGTGTCAGCAGTGGGGGTTCTCCTGGGTCTCCTGCCATAGCGTTTCATTTATTGACATGTTGATGAATAGTTCATGACACTAATGCACGTTTAGCCTGCAGAACAGTTTGAATTTATTTGGAACTTGATTGCGGCTGATTATCCACCATCCAGACTATCCTAGGTTGTTTAACGCTGGTGTTTCTAGCCCTAGTACGCTGGCGGTCCGATGCTTGCTTGCGCCAATGGCCCTGTTCTCACCTCTCCCCCCATCTGACAGGGAGATTGACACTATTACCTCCTTGGCTACTCACTTGTTGTTGTGGGTGTGCACATGCATCTCAGTCCCCTTGTCTGCTGCATGTTCACTCATGTGGGTTTCAGCCCCCTGCTTTCCTGCATTGCTGTCCTCGTATAGGGTGGTCCCTGGCTCTATCCCGCGGCTGTCCATGTGTGTTTCAGCCCGCAGCTTCCGCTGAGGTCCCAGAGCGTGTGCACACTGCACGGGTTCCATGGTCATTAGTCTCGGGTGTGCGCACATGCTCACATCTCTTAAAGGGGTAGTGCATGCTCCTTGAAAAGGTGACCCCAGCCTATCACTGGAAGGCACAAAGTATTAAAAGCTCCCTCTTCTGTTGGAAGAGTCATGAGCAACTCAATAGGATCCTAGCCTTGTCCCGCGACGTTGGTCTAGCCTGTTGCTCCGGTCTGCCTGTATCCAGCACCACTCTTGCCTGTAATCAGTTCTGTGCTCCTGAACCCATTCAGTCTGTTTCCCATTGTCGGTCCTGTCAGTGTTACTGGTCCATCCAAACTTTTATACCAGTATGGGATCTGTCTCAGTTACTGGTCCATCCAGTCCATGTTCCAGTGTCGGACCTGACTTTGTTCCTGGATCTGTCCAACCATGGATTCCAATACTGGCCTTGCTGGAGTTTCCTGGATCCAGCCAGCCTGCATTCCAGTTCCTGTCCTGCCTGTGGTCCTGGATCCGACCAGACTGTATTTCAGTACCGACCTGCCTGAGTTCCTTAACTTCTTCAGCCTGTGTTTCTGTACCCATCCCATCCTTTGCCTGTCCTGTTTATATTCCTGGACTTGTCCAGCCTGTGATCCTGTACCTAACCTGTCCATATTCCTAGATCCAGTCCTGCCAGTGTTCCTGTTCATTTTTTTCTATGTACCTTTTCCAATCCTTTCTGTATAACTGTTTAAGCTCTGTCTGTGCACCTGTGTCAGACCAATCCAGTCTGTGGCTTCATTCCCGTCCTGCTGTTCAACTAGCTCTGTTCAGCTATCAAAAAACAGGACACTGCCCCAGGAGTGGCATCTGGTGGCTACCTGCGGCATAAGTCTATTCACACCATCACTGGCCCTAGTGAAGGACCACTTAGTCACGCCATTCCCACAACGGGGTAAGCCCTGGCCCCCCTGTGGCTCAGGGGGTCCATGCTCACTCACACGTGATGTACCAGCATGGAGAGTCACACATTGCAGCCTTTCATCAATTTTTTCTGCTGTCCACATCCAAGGAGATTAACTATAGTGCCATGGGTTGTAAAGTTCCTGATTATGTTGCGCACCATAGAAGATCTCTGGATATGGACTTGTCTCCTTGAGATTATTTATATTTTTCAACAATTTTGGTTCTCAAGTCCTCGGACCATTCTCTTCTCCGTTTTCTGTTCTCTTAGTGTGACAGACAGACAATGCAAAGATTTAATCAACTTCTCCCCTTTTGATCTGATTTCAGGTGTGATATTCATATTGTCCACACCTGTTACTTGCCACAGTTGAGTTTGAAAAAGCATCACATGCTTCAAACAAATTTGTCTACTCACAATTTTGGAAAAGTGCGAGCAATTTTGTCCTGCCCATATTTGGGGTTTTGTGTGACAGTACATCCAAGTTGCATTTTTTACCTCAGTTCTTTTGTGTGTTGTTCTAATACACACAGAGGAAATAAACATCTGTATAACAGAACAAGTGTAATTACAACAATTTTTAGGGAGAAATACTTAATTTTCCGGAACAATCTCAAGGGTGCCAACACCACCATCAAAGGCTCGTTTGAAAAGAAATTTAGATCAATTCAATATTTGCGGTGATTGCCCCTTGCCTTCAAAACAGCATCAATTCTTCTTGCACACAGTGATTGGATAAACTTGACAGGAAGGTTCTAAACACCTTGGAGAACAACCCACAGATCTTCTGTGGATGTAGATTTGTGCAAATCCTTCTATCAAATCATGTAATCCAACACAAATTAGATGATGTTGAGATTAGGGCTCTATGGAGGTCAACACATCACTTCTAAAGGCCCCTTTACACACTGAGACTTTCTAGCGATCCCACTAGCGATCCCAACCTGGCCGGGATCGCTACAAAGTCTCTGGTGAGTCGCTCGCTGGTGAGCTGTCAAACAGGCATACCTGAAAACGACGCAACAGCGATACGGACCTGCAGAACGACCTAGTTAGTCATTGGGGACGTTGTAAAGCAGCTTTTTGAAAGGGAAGTCGCTAACGAAGTCGCTGTAAAGGCCCCTTTACACACTGAGACTTTCTAGCGATCATGCTGCACAGCGGAAAACAAAGGACCAAAGAATGGTCCTGAGAGATGTGCAGTGATCAGCAACTTCACAGCGGGGGTCAGGTCGCTGATGTGTTTCACACACTGCAATGTCGCTGGGGAGGTCGCTATTGCGTCACAAAACCAGTGACGTTACAGCGATGTCGTTTGCGATGTTGCAGTGTGTAAAGGGGCCTTAAGACTCCTTGTTCTTATTTATATGGAAGATAGTTGACAATGGCCACATGTTTGGGGTGGTTGTCCTGATGCAGAGTAAATTTGAAGTCAATCAGAATTGATGCTTTGATGCGGTTTTGAAAGCAAAGAATGGTTGCACAAAATATTGATTTGATTTAGGTTTCTCTTTTGGCCATTCACTTTGCAGATTGTTAATTGATAAAAAAAAACTATTAACATTTCTATTTTTGAATGCATTCTTACATTGAAGCAGTTTTGCCTGTGAGTAAAACTTTTGTAAAGTACTATATATATATTTTTAACCGTATTTTTTGCTTTCTTTGGACATTATACAAAATGTGTGATGTACAGATGTAGCTGTTGCCAATTTGACAGTTGAGAAGTGCTAAGATGATATAAAAACAGCCACTATACCAACAACGCACTAGCGGACAGACAGAAAAGGTTACCTGTGCAAAAACAGTATATGGACCCTCTGCAATCCAACAATTCATCAAAATACACAATTATACTTGATTTGGAGGTAAAAGTGCCCACTGTGCGGCTGCATAAGTTGCACCAATGATATGTCCGCCCATGAAACAGCGCACAATGCCATGGCGAACAGCCTTAATTTAGTGTGACTGCCATAAGGTTTTACTGAATACATCTGTATTTAGGATTATTTTTTCAAAGCCCATTTACAATAGTTGTTTGTTCGACTACTATTGCGATATCTTTGCTACAAAAACAATTTACCAACATGTTGCAATTTTCAATTGTTTTGTTATAGTTTTTTTTATTATTATCCAATTGCACAGGATCTCAAACTGTATAAAAAGGGTGTATATATTTAATCATGTGAATAAAAGAATCTCCTATAAGAGGACCTACGATATATGTCTTTACCCTACACAGGAGTTCTCATGGTGAATGAAGCACCTAGGTGGAGCAATTTAGGTCAATAGAATCTAGGACTACAATTTAATAATGTTGCAACACTTGACCAGTCTAGTGATATGAACGCAGAGTGGTATTTCTCCAAAGAAAGACAACTTCACAGAAAGCAGAAATGCTCAGGTACTTTTCGCTTGTGTCATTATTTACTCTCTAAGTGTTTGCCTTTTGTACAGACACAGGATGCTTTGTATTAAATTCACTGATATTTGTGGGAAAAAATCTGTGCAAACAGAACTTGTTCCATTGCTTTTAACCGTATTCTACTTCAAAGATTTGTAAGGTTTTGTTATACTGTCTATAACATACAAAGTGCACCAAATACTTGCAGAACTGCTGCACATATGTTGTACAGACCCCTTACATAGCGCTTGTGTAGCCTGCTATAAACACACATTGGACCTCTATGTATAGCCATTTTTCGGTGGCTGCCATTTCATCTGAATTAAAGCTTAACACTGATTTATAAATATGACATGCTGTAAAAAAAAAAAGGTCGCTCGTGAAGAATATATAAAAATACGTTAGATGTTGCAATATGCTACCAACTTGTTCATTTCATGCCAAGAAGACTTGGTGCTGTTCATAAAAATCATTGTGGTTATACAAAATAGTAGCTGTAGTAGTTTTTGATGTGATATTCCTTAAAGAAGCAAATATGGGATATCGGCGCGACACCGTGGAAAAATCAAAGATGATAAGATGGTAATTTTATTGTCGGTGCATTTCTGAGAGCAACTTCTTCTTCAGGACAAAAATCAAATGAAAAATCGATGTGACTTTTGTCATGAAGAAGGAGAAACTGCTCTCAGAAATGCGTGTAAAATAATAATCACCATTTTATCATCTTGTCTGGATCTGGGCCGCACGGTGGCTCAGTGGTTAGCACTACAGTCTTGCAGCGCTAGGTCCTGGGTTTTAGTCCCACTAAGGACAACATCTGCAAGGAGTTTGTATGTTCTCCCCGTGTTTGCGTGGGTTTCCTCCCACACTGCAAAAACATACTGATAGGGAACTTAGATTGTGAACCCCAATGGGGACAGTGTTGCCAATGTATGTAAAGCGCTGTGGAATTAATAGCGCTATATAAGTGAATAAATATTATATATATTATTATTATTATCTTTCCATGGTTGCTCGGCGATATCCCATCTTTGCTTATTTGAGGAATACCACTACCCCAGGGATGCTGGAGCAGCTAACTTTGCCTTCTCAGTAGTTGTGGCTTTCACAACTTCCCCAGGTGAGCCTATTTTTTGTCTCCACATTATCCACTATCCTCAGATAAGACCCTATTTGAACTTGTTTTTTCTTTCCAGTTTATTGCCTTCCCGAGTTTTTGATGTGGGTTGGATTAATTTTTACATCAACTTGTTTGAGTAAAACTGAAGATTTTGTAATGAAAGTTATATTATTAACCTTACTTTCATGTTATGGGATAAAAAAAAATGACTATGCAAAAATAAAAATTTGGGAAATTGTTCTTGTGTTAATTGAGATATTGATTAAACTCTTACTTTTCAAAGGGTGTGGTCATTTATGCTGAGGAACACTGTATATCAACTCTCCACAAGATAGATTATCAATGAATGATCACTAGGGGACTGAATGCTGGAAGCCCATTGATCAACAAAACATGGGTCCCAAAGGACCTCTGAGCTCCTCCAATTTTGCTGCTTTTTTTCTGTTTCGCGCTACATTGCTCTAGTGCAAAGATTCACAAGTGTTGGTGGAGCACAACATGTAAAATCTTTGTCTGTAGTGCAACTGGGTGCTTCTTCACAGCCTTCTTTGGTAGGTGTGCTTTCACCCCACCCTCCGAGATGCTAAAAAACGAAACTCAATAGCATCTGACACTGATAGATTAGTTGCTATACTATGATTGACAACATCTAGGAAAGAGTGGTGATTGTATACACGTCCATAAGAGACTCTGAAGAAACACCCAGTTGAACTACGAGCAGAGATTTCACATACTGCCCTCCAAAATGATTGTCAATATGTCTGTAATGGGGCGACTGGAGCAAAATGGAAAAAAGAAACAGATCCAGGGAGCTCGGGGATTTTTACAGGGTATTTAACTGCATATTTTTCAGCAAGTAACAGGCTCTCTTTAAATATATTAACTTCAAACCATTTTATAATTTGGCACAGAGCAAATACATGTTCCAGACTATATTGGTCCCACAAGGAAGCAGTTGGATTTTTGTGTTATATCTTATTATTTGCTGGTACTATTAAGTATGTGAAATTAAGTAAATTGTTACACAAATAAAATGAGACCAATTGTTCTTACTTACTCAGACAGAGTGGGTACCCGTAGTAGCCTTCCGCACACCTCTCACAGCTACTTCCACTAAAGTTGGGCTTGCAGTAGCACCGTCCTGAACCATCCTCACAGCCGTCTGTATGTTCAGGGTTACAGCTGCAAGCTTTGGGGATATTAATAATTAATTCTTATTATTAAGATGGTATTTTAAATTATTATTTTACTATATAAATATGATGTGTGTCAAAGCTAAAATCTATTCATATATTTAACAACACAGGTATTTCTCCTGCACCTACTTCTATCTGTTTGGCTCACAGTATACTCTTTTTTTCATTGCAGCCATTTGGTAAATTCAAAAAAATTCATTTTTTTCTCAGTAAAGTAAAATGTAGAAATGTTTGCAAATTTATTAAATAAATAAAAAAACCTGAAATATCACATAGTCATAAGTATTCAGACCCTTTGCTCAGACACTCATATTTAAGTCACATGCTGTCCTTTTGCTTATGATCCTCTTTGAAATGGTTCTACTCCTTCATTGGAGTCCAGTTGTGTTTAATTAAACTGATAGGACTTGATTTGGAAAGGCACACACCTATCTATATAAGACCTCACAGTTCACAGGACATAGGTCAGACCAAATGAGAATCATAAGGTCAAAGGAACTGCCCAAGGAGCTCTGAAACTGAATTGTGGCAATCAACAGATCTGGCCAAGGTTACAAAAGAATTTCTGCATTACTCTAGGATCCTAAGAGCACAGTGGCCTCCATAATCCTTAAATGGAAGAAGTCTGGGACTACCAGAACTCTTCCTAGACCTGGCGGTCAAGACAAACTGAGCAATCGTGGGAGAAGACCCTTGGTGAGAGAGCTAAAGAAAACCCCCAAAATCACTGTGGCTGAGCTCCAGAGATGCAGTAGGGAGATGGGAGAAAGTTGTACAAAGTCAACTATCACTGCAGCCCTCCACCAGTCGGGCCTTTATGGCAGAGTAGCCCAACGGAAGCCTCTCCTCAGTGCAAGACATATGAAAGCCCGCATAGAGTTTGTAAAAAACACATGAAGGACTCCCAGGCTATGAGAAATAAGATTCTCTAGTCTGATAAGTTGAAGATAAAACTTTTTGGTGATAATTCTAAGCGGTATATGTGGAGAAAACCAGGCACTGCTCATCACCTGCCCAATACAATCCCAACAGTGAAACATGGTGGTGGCAGCATCATGCTATGGAGGTGTTTTTCAGCAACAGGGACAGGACGACTGGTTGTGGTTGCACTTGAACGAAAGATAAATGCGGCCAAGTACAGAGATATCCTGGAAGAAAACCTCTTCTAGAGTGCTCTGGACCTCAGACTTGGCCAAAGGTTCACCTTCCAACAAGACAGGGACCCCAAGCACACAGCTAAAATAACAAAGGAGTGGCTTCAGAACAACTCTGTGACCATTCTTGACTGGCCCAGAAGGAGCCCTGACCTAAAACCCAATTGAGCATCTCTGGAGAGACCTGATAATTTCTGTCCACCAACATTCACCATCCAACCTGACGGACCTGGAGAGGACCTGCAAGGAAGAATGGCAGAGGATCCCCAAATCCACGTGTGGAAAAACTTGTTGCATCATTCCCAAGAAGACTCATGGCTGTACTAGCTCAAAAGGGTGCTTCTACTCAATACTGAGCACAGGGTCTGAATACTTATGACCATGTGATATTTCAGTTTTTCTTGTTTAATAACTTTGCAAAAAAATTCTACATTTCTGTTTTTTTTCTCTCAAGATGGGGTGCATAGTGTACATTAATGAGAAAAAAAAATAACTTTTTTGAATTTACCAAATGGCTTCAATGAAATAAAGAAATAATAAAATTAAATAAAAATAAAACATTTAAAGCGGTCTGAATACTTTCCATACCCAAAGTATATATCAATGCACAATGGTGTAAGGTCCAGTTCACATGATCCGTTCAGGCTATGGCAGGGGTCTCAAACTCGGCTGGGTGTATGGGCCGCACACAGGAAAAAAATAATTTGAGGGGCCGCATTCCTTTCAGGACAAAGTGACATTGGTAGTGGTACCATTTTTTCTTTCTATACAACCTTGAATCACTGTTTTTGAACATTTTTCATTTGTCCATTATAACAAAGGTGTAGTGTGTGTATATGTATGTATATATATACATACATACATACACACACTTTTTTTTACATTTTTTCCCCTTTTTGTAAGTAATACAGTTTTACAATAACCACCGCATAGTAATTTTGGCCAACATCTTGTAGTAATGTGCCCCATCTTGTTTCCCATTCTGTAAAAATGTGTGCATCCTTGTCCCCTTGTAGCAATGTGCCTCAGCTAACACACACACACACACACACATCCCCCCCCCCCCACCCTGTGCAGCCTCAGCCAATACACATCCCCCCCCCCCCACCCTGTGCAGCCTCAGCCAATACACATCCCCCCCCCCACCCTGTGCAGCCTCAGCCAATACACATCCCCCCCCCCCCCACCCTGTGCAGCCTCAGCCAATACACATCCCCCCCCCCACCCTGTGCAGCCTCAGCCAATACACATCCCCCCCACCCTGTGCAGCCTCAGCCAATACACATCCCCCCAACCCTGTGCAGCCTCAGCCAATACACATCCCCCCCACCCTGTGCAGCCTCAGCCAATACACATCCCCCCCACCCTGTGCAGCCTCAGCCAATACACATCCCCCCCACCCTGTGCAGCCTCAGCCAATACACATCCCCCCCCACCCTGTGCAGCCTCAGCCAATACACATCCCCCCCACCCTGTGCAGCCTCAGCCAATACACATCCCCCCCACCCTGTGCAGCCTCAGCAAATACACATCCCCCCCACCCTGTGCAGCCTCAGCAAATACACATCCCCCCCACCCTGTGCAGCCTCAGCCAATACACATCCCCCCCACCCTGTGCAGCCTCAGCCAATACACATCCCCTCCCCCCACCCTGTGCAGCCTCAGCCAATACACATCCCCTCCCCCCACCCTGTGCAGCCTCAGCCAATACACATCCCCTCCCCCCACCCTGTGCAGCCTCAGCCAATACACATCCCCTCCCCCCACCCTGTGCAGCCTCAGCCAATACACATCCCCTCCCCCCACCCTGTGCAGCCTCAGCCAATACACATCCCCTCCCCCCACCCTGTGCAGCCTCAGCCAATACACATCCCCTCCCCCCACCCTGTGCAGCCTCAGCCAATACACATCCCCTCCCCCCACCCTGTGCAGCCTCAGCCAATACACATCCCCTCCCCCCACCCTGTGCAGCCTCAGCCAATACACATCCCCTCCCCCCACCCTGTGCAGCCTCAGCCAATACACATCCCCTCCCCCCACCCTGTGCAGCCTCAGCCAATACACATCCCCTCCCCCCACCCTGTGCAGCCTCAGCCAATACACATCCCCTCCCCCCACCCTGTGCAGCCTCAGCCAATACACATCCCCTCCCCCCACCCTGTGCAGCCTCAGCCAATACACATCCCCTCCCCCCACCCTGTGCAGCCTCAGCCAATACACATCCCCTCCCCCCACCCTGTGCAGCCTCAGCCAATACACATCCCCTCCCCCCACCCTGTGCAGCCTCAGCCAATACACATCCCCTCCCCCCACCCTGTGCAGCCTCAGCCAATACACATCCCCTCCCCCCACCCTGTGCAGCCTCAGCCAATACACATCCCCTCCCCCCACCCTGTGCAGCCTCAGCCAATACACATCCCCTCCCCCCACCCTGTGCAGCCTCAGCCAATACACATCCCCTCCCCCCACCCTGTGCAGCCTCAGCCAATACACATCCCCTCCCCCCACCCTGTGCAGCCTCAGCCAATACACATCCCCTCCCCCCACCCTGTGCAGCCTCAGCCAATACACATCCCTTCCCCCCACCCTGTGCAGCCTCAGCCAATACACATCCCCTCCCCCCACCCTGTGCAGCCTCAGCAAATACACATCCCCCCCACCCTGTGCAGCCTCAGCTAACACACACGAAAACATTCTTCTCACCTGCTGTCAGCGGTATGCAGGCACGTGGACTCGGTGAAGCCTCAGCTACCACACACACACAGTGCAGCCTCAGCCAGCAACAGAACCACACACACGGCATGAGACACAGACAGACAGACACACACACACAGAGACTGCAGCCTCAGCCAGCAACACGAAAACATTCTTCTCACCTGCTGTCAGCGGCACGCAGGCACGTGGACCAGGTAATGATCACAGCTGCTGTCATCGCTGAACGTTCGGCCGGCGCGTGCAGAGCAGTTCTCACTGCACAACAGCCACTGGCCAATCACAGGCAAGCATCTGAGGTCATATGCAGCAGGTGCTTGCCTCTGATTGGCAGGCGGCTGTCATTGCGTTCTGCAGCGAGAACTTCACTGTGCGCGGCAAACACAAAACTGTAGGCTGAAATAAATAACTGACAGCTGCGGCCCCTGCACCGGTCGCCATCTTTACCAGGTCCACGGGCCTGCGGGCCGCAAGAAGCCACCTGAAGGGCCGCATGCGGCCCGCGGGCCGCGTGTTTGAGACCCCTGGGCTATGGTCTTGCTGTGAGTTTGTTAAAAAAGCATGTTTTCAGAAAATCAAATGAAAAAACAACAGAAGGGAGTTTTTTTCCTGCATTTCCTCACTCCATTGCTAAAATGTCTCCTAATATTTAATGGCATAGCATCATCCATTCATAGACAAATGGCAGAGCATTTCATAGTTGCAAGGACAGCAAAACAGAAATATATAGAAAACTTACGGATACAGCCGTGTGCAGCTTCTTTTGGGACTCCATAAGGCCTAAAGTATCCGACAGCGCACTTCTCACAATTTATACCGGCTGTGTTATGCTGCAATAGGGCCAAAAGAGACATCAAAATATTGTCCAGGAAATGGAAATATTATCAGAGCCATAATATAATAATTCAAAGACGTTTCTACAAAACCTTTTCCCTACATGTTACAGGGTGATCATATCCAATGTTCAGGCTTCCACCGATACAACGCAGTTTATGTAACTACTGAAAATAAATATATTTCTAGGACGGAATTACCATTATAGTGCTAACAATAACTGCCTTATCTCTTTAGATGAAATGAAACAATATATTTGTCCATCAAGGGATATTACAATAAATCCTGCTCTGAGGGTTCACTCAAGTCTGCGCATAAAAAATTTGGTCCAATTTTCATCCAGAATAGTTGGACGAGTGAAATTCGTTTGGGTTTCCATATGTCACGTGAGTACTATGCGAGTGTGCCATTTTTTTCTAACCATCCAAATGACATCCGTGTGTAACTATTATTCTACCATTCTGTAGCATAGAAAACTGTAAATGGTCCTGTAAATGATTGTAAAGTATACGTACAAAAACAGACAGCATACAGATAGTCCGTGTGCCGTACGTTTTTCCCTCATACCCATCGACTTGCATTGGCGAGACTTGGGTACTTTACGCGACCATGCTGTAAATTTTTTCCTCAGGCCGACAGCTGAACAAAAACTCACAGATCAACCTCGTTGATTAACATTGGTGCGAGTGCAATGAGATTTTGGATCGCATTGTACTTGGCGTATTTATACGCAGATGTGAGCGAACCCTTATAGTACACAAAAAAAAACCAATTTTTTAAGATTAGCTATCATTTTATTCATTTACTCATTATAAACAAAAATAATATGTTATCACAGCTCACCTAGACCTATAAGTATCCCAAATGATGGATGGTGCCAGGCACATCAGGCCTGATCCTGGTGTAACAGAGATGATTACGAGAAGTGTCAAAAGCTAGCAACCATCTTGGAAAAACTCTGAAGCTTTATTGTGAAAAATCCATAAAAAACATACAGTGGATAAAAAGCTCAGCATGTAGACGAGGGTCTACGCGTTTCAGGCCTAACATAGAACTAGCCCTTAATCATGATTATCAGTTCTATAAAAGACCCTTGAAGTTCCGCCGTAATCCACATGACGTCCCACGACGGTCCTGGTTCTGCTACATCCGAGCCTGGAGAGACCGAAATCATGTTTGATCTCTCCAGGCACCGGGAAACACTGACAAGCAGAACTCAGCTGGCAACAGTGACGTCACTCAGTTCACCAGAGGTCATTCCAAGGGTCCCACGGTATGACCTCTAGTGACCTGAAGAACTTTGGCTTAAAGTGTGCACCCTGCCAGCCCTTTCACACTGACAGTGTCGATTGGGGTCGAGGAGTGCGTGGCTGCCCGCACTCCCCTCCCCCTGGCTGGTACTGTAACTGTTACAGTGCGGGGCTGTGCCCTGCCAGCCCTTTTACTCTGACAGTGCTGGCCTAGGTCAGGGAGTGCGGGGCTGCCCGCACTCTCTTTCCCCTGGCTGGCACTGTCACTGTTAAAGTGCGAGGCCGTGCCCCGCACTATGCCACCCCTTTCATGATGACAGAGTCAGCCAGGGGGAGGGGCTACCCGGACTCCCCTCCCCCCCCGGCCGACACTGTCACTTTAAATTGCGGGGTTGTGCCCCGCAACCTGCCGGCCCTTTAACCCTGACAGTTCTGGCCGGGGGTCGCACTCCCCACCCTCTAGCCATCACTGTTAAAGTGCAGGGTCGTGCTCCACACCCCTTTAATACTGCCGGCCAAGGGGGGTGGGAAGTGCTGGGGCTGCTCGCCCCGGCCAACACTGTCACTGTTAAAGTGCGTGCTGTGCCCCGCACCCCGCCAGTCCTTTAACACTGACAGTGCTGGCTGGAGGTCGGGGAGTGTAGGGCTGCCTGCACTCCCCTTTCCCCAGCTGGCACTGTCACTGTTAAAGAGCGGGATATACCCCTGACCCCGTCAGCCCTTTCACACTGACAGTGCCGGCTGGGGTTGCCCTGCACTCCCCGACCCCTAGACAGCATTGTCAAAGGGCTGACGGGATGAGGTCATACCGTGGGCCCCACACTTTAACAGTGACAGTGCCAGCTGGGGGAGGGGAGTGCATAAAGCCTCGCACTCCTCGACTGGCAATGTCACTGGTAAAAGGCTGGCTGGGTGTGGAGAGTGACCCCGCACTTTAAGCCAATGTGCTTCAGGTCACAGGAGGTCATATTGTGGAAACCCGGGTATGACCTCCGGTCAACTGAGTGATGTCACTGCTGCCAGCCAGGTCCCCCTGTCAGTGTTTCTCTGAGCTTGGAGAGATTGGGCATGTTTTTGGTCTCTCCAGGCTCGGATGTAGCACAGCTAGGACCATTGTGGGATGTCATGTGGATTAGGGCGGAACTTCAAGAGTATTTTTGATGTTAATAAACAGGGGACAGAGGGTGCTGTATTTTATTTCAAATAATGGATTTTTCTCTGTGTTTGTGTTTATTTTTTGACTTATAGGATTAGTGATGGGGTGTCTCATAGACCCCTACCCATCACTAATTCTGCGCTTAGTAACAATTGTGTGCTGCCATTAACTCCTATTACACCAGGGCAATCCGAAAGAGCTGGGTAGAGCACTGGGATTGTCGCATCTAATGTATATGACAATTCCGGGGTGGCTGCAGGATGCTATAAGCCTGAGGGGCTCCCAATAATCATGGGTCTCCCCAGCCTGAGAATACCAACCCCCAGCTGTCAGGCTTTATCATGGCTGGGTATCAAAATTGGGGGGATCGCATGCTGGTTTTTTTTTTTAAATTATTTATTTAAATAATAAGCCTGTAGCCGTGCGCTTTATCTGTGCTAGGTATCATAATATGGTAGACCCGCAGACAGCACCTGTGATTGGTTGCAGGCAGACGCTGTCACACAGCCTGGGGGCACGTCTGACTGCAACCAATCAGGATGCTAGGAAGGCCGATGATTATGATAGCCCAGAAAGTGAAGGAGAGGCTACTGGAACAATGTGCAACCTTGTCAGTGCCTCGATAAGTATAAAGCGCTTGCTTCATTTTTATTTTTTTTATTTCCTGAGTTACCGGATCCGGATCAAACACCAGGCCCTGGTCCAGCACCTGAGTAAGTTTGAAACCGCATGGATCTAGACTTTTACAGTCCAGGTCTGCCCATCACTAATGAAGACTCAATTCTATGGACATTAATTTTATAACTTGAATGGATAACGGTCAGGTCTATTGCCTTCAGCACAATTGTTCATGTCATCTGCATGGTTCCTGAGCAGAAATTAGTGTACCCGTGGAAGTTTAGTTCGGTGGGTTCAGATCAAGTTCGGATTGGGACCGTGACTTGAGCTGAACTCCAATGGAGTCACTAATTGGGCAGTTCGGGTCTCCACCCACATGCAGCCAGCCATAAAGAGATCACTTACGGGAGAGGGAGGTCGGCGTTTTTATATACATTTTTTTCTAGTGCACACTACATCCGATAATGCTGATTTTACCCCCAGTACGAGCCTTTCAAACACTACAAGTGCCTCACACTGGGCTGAGCACTAAACGTACCCGAGCACGGCGATGTTTGCTCGAGTGGTGATCATACATAAAGCATCTGAACTTGAACACTGATTTTTTTGTAAATTTTGCGTTCAGTACGAACATTGAACATTAATCGTTTAGGTCTGATCACCTCTATTCCGGAGCTGATCCGGCACAGTCCTTCCTATCTGTCAAATTCTAGAGAGTGCCCATTGCTCGCTGTTCAATGATCTGGAACAATTTGCTCTGTCTACAAAACGCTAATAAATCTATATTGTATAGTAATCCAATACACTGTATGGATAGATTACATGAAGACAAGCCAGATCATGCCATCACCTTCTAAGAATCAAATCCATCATTCCAAATTCGACAATAAATACCACCTTGATATGATCACATTGATCAAGTAACTACAGCTCTTCAGATTGACGACTTTTCTCAACTCCTGACTCACTCAACAGACAAGACCCCACAAGACATGCTCTGCCTTATTATTAGTTATATATAATTAATGGACAGGGAGAGTACACCAGTAAAATATCCAGACTTTACACCTTATTTTATTTGGTAGTTACTCTACATTCCCCATCTGTTTTTCTCATTCATTCATTGTCTATTTTTACAAGTGACAGCCCCCTGACACATAGTTTCAGGAAACCATTCACATATCTGTTTTTTTTATAAATGGATCTGTGTCTGTTGCGTCAAACTCCATGCATGTCCTCTCCTCCTCAGTTTTTAGGATCAGATGCAAGTTTATGGGGAGTTGTCAAAAACAGATAAAAAAACTAGACATCTATTTCACATCAGTCTATCATTTTTCATCAATTTTTAACTGATCTGCCACTAACTGTCAATGGAAAAAAAAAATTGTTTACTGCCTTCAGTTTTTCAACAATGGATGAGAAAGAAAAAAGGATGAAAAACCAATAATATAAGAGAAAAATGGTCTGTTTTTGATGCATGTAAAAACAGAAACAGATGGATGAATATCACCTTTTAGGAGAATTCTCAAGTTTAAATTTATCCCCTATCCATAGAAAAGAGAGTCCTGACAGTTATGGTCTCCATTGATTCTGAGAACCAGGGCTCTGAAGAACAGCAGTTAAATGGAGTGGAGATTGATCACGTGCACCACCTCTCCATTCATTCTAATAGGAGTGCTGAAGATCCGCCAAGCATGTGATCGAGAACCTCCTATGCTTCTCATTCAGAAGGAATGGATTGGCGGTGTGTATGATCAACCTTCACTACATTCAGTCGGGGTTATTTAGAGACCTGGTTCACAGAATCGGTGGGGGCCACAGAGATTGGACCCCAGAAATCGGAACGTTATCCCCTACTCTGTGAATATGAGCTTTAAGCTTGAGAACACCCCTGTAAGATTTCACACGCATATTGACTCCAATCCAATTAACTCAGAAACAAAACACTAATGAACAATGGTTTGTGTTTTTACATACATGAAAAATAATATAACTCTTAATATTTGTGATTTCTTCTGAATTTTTGATATATTATATAAATATACCTTTAACTGGCTTCCAGTGTGACCATGTATTAATAGACCGGCCACATATATGGGATGTCCCTTGACATGGTCCTTTTGGATGCATGTCTGTTATTTATATGATATGGTTCACATATCTAACAGTATCGTGCTTTTGCAGGCCCATATTTGGTTTAGGCGGTTGTGGCCGGTTTATTAATTAATTTTTTATGTATTGAATGAATTATTTGGAGGTGCTTTACTCTGTATATATACAGCGCAGTATACCAATATATAATAATAATGCAGAACTAAATTTAGGATGGCCGCTCCGTTTGCCTCTACATATTTTTACAATACCGCAGCATTGGCATTAGCCTGTTCTGGCCTCCTGCATAGATAATCCATCTGGGCGTGTACGCATGCGTGCCTCTCGCTCTGGGGCGTTCTCGCGACACTGTGTCTATACGCCTCGCGCGGTGTCCGCTCACGTGACTGCCATGTGATTTGTCACGTGGTTGTCACGTGACCGTGACGTCGGGCGACGCATGACGCGGTGGGCGAGCGGCGCCCTGGATGCCGTGGCAACGCATGCGTCACACAACCGCCCACAGTTTGATTGGACGATGCCTCCTTTTTAGCCGCGCACTTCCCTTCTCACACCACTCCCCCTGACGAAGGCTTTCCCGCCAAAATGGCCGTCGGGTGAACGCTGGTCCAGGCCTCCCGGTCTTTAAACAGGTATATCCATTTCTCTGGACATTGTTCCTTTTGAGCTTCTTCTGTGGTTGATATGGCCTTTGTGCTTAATACATTATAATGTCCACGTGGTGATTAGTGTTACATGAGATCCACAGTCTGCTCTTGTATACATGTATGCCTGTTTCCTTTGGCAAGTTTGCCTTTTATACTATGTATATAAGTAATTTTCATCTATACTGTGTATATGGCGAACAACTATATGTTCCCTGAGTGATTTTTCATTCCTTTACCGGGAGTTTCTGACATCGGTGTCTCTTGTGATTGTGCCGATCACCATCTACCTTAATAAAGTTTTTTCACCTTGCAATTGGGCTCTTCTGGTCGTTTTCTTCCTCTTTCTGGCTTATGAAAAATAACATGTCTGAATGCCTTGAAGTGTATAACCCCATAAACAAAAGTTATCAGTTGCATTCTCACACTTTATAATATAGTAACAGTAACCAGAACTTGCACTTTCGAGAACCATGGCAGTCTATGTGCACTGAGAGATCACAGGTCAATTACAGATCGTTCATTGCACATCATTTACTTTGACCTGCCAACAAGCTATTAAATGACTACCAATCGGTAAAGGTTTACTGATCAGCGGCTATTTGGTGCTACCGGTATGTCCAAGTAAACAGATCCTTAGGGATACTTTGCACACTACGACATCGCAAGCCGATGCTTGTGATGCTGAGCGCGATAGTACCCGCCCCCGTCGCAGCAGCGATATCATGTGATAGCTTCCGTAGCGAACATTATCGCTACGGCAGCTTCACATGCACTCACCTGCCCTGCGACGTCGCTCTGGCCGGCGACCTGCCTCCTTCCTAAGGGTGCGGGTCGTGCGGCGTCACAGTGACGGCACACGGCTGGCGGCCAATAGAAGCGGAGGGGTGGAGATGAGCGGGACGTAAACATCCCGCCCACCTCCATCCTTCCGCATAGCCGGCGTGAGCTGCGGTGACGCAGGTAAGCTGATGTTCCTCGCTCCTGCGTCTTCTCACACAGCGATGTGTGCTGCCTCAGGGGAACGAGGAACAACATCGTACCGTCGCTGCAGCTACATTATAGAAATGTCGTACACTACACCGATGATACGATTACGACGCTTTTGCGCTCGTTAATCGTATCATAAAGGATTTACACACTACGATATCGACAGCGACGTCGGATGTGCATCACTTTCGATTAGACCCCACCGACATCGCAGCTGCGATGTCGTAGTGTGCAAAGTACTCCTTAGTGGTTTGTACAAATCAGAATTAGGGTACGCCCATACTAGTGTATAACTCAGACAAGTACAATGCGAGAAAATAAAAGGGATTGCACTCGGCTCAATATTACTCTTTGTGATAGGAAAAATCTGAGATTTTTTTCTCTGCTGTATCCGGCCTGAGGCAAAGGATCACAGCAAGCTGTGAGTGGACTGATAAATTGGACGAGATTCACCCATTTAAGTCTATGGGTGCAAGAAAAATATCGGATGCCACATGAACCATCCTAGTGGCATGTGCTTTACGGATACATTTCCATTCTGTAACATAGGACTCTGTAAATGATCCTGTAAATGATTGTAAATGAATAACAGCAGCTGAGAAAAAAAACGGATTGCATACAGACAGCACACGGATGACAAGGGAGAAAAAAATTGTCCTTTTTTTCAGGATTAAAATCGGACCAATTTTTTTATACACTAGTATCAGCATACCATTATGTGATATTCTCCCTTCAATTTCTAAATATGTGTGTGGTTAGAATCTGTCACGTGACAATTCCCCCTTTTCCATTATTAAACCTAAACAAAATAAGACTTGATCAATACAGAAGTGCATGAGTAGTATGAGTAGTGCATATTGTACCCCAACTCCTCTTCAATTTCTTCTAGATAATTATTATTGTACATATTAGTACAAGAAGACATATGTCAATACAAATTAGTAAGGGTTAATGTTGAAATACTCATCAGAACTAACCAATAGATCAGACCCTCTGAGGACTTGCTGAAATATTGTATAATTGTATATCTGCAGTAGATGAATGTAAATTGCCATTTGGATCTTTTTTATATATTTGCTATTCATCATTTTCTTGCCATTATAATGATTTGTTATTTATACAAAAAAATAATTATTTAGTACTAAAATAAAATCATTCAATACAATACAAAATAATGAAACAAAGGTAAATAGATGCTATTGGGATTTATGTGTAAAGGTGATTTTCTTTATTATGAAAAATAAATATATTACATACAACGCTACTTTCTATATTGTACTGACTGCATAACTATCACAGCGATAAAATCTATTGTTGGATAATGGCTAACCCCAGTGATAAAATGACACTGGGTTTAGCCCTTACTAATCACTGACCAGTAGGTAAAGCGCTAATGTAGACATTATACTATAAAAGACACTTAAACATGGCAGGAGTATATTTTTCTATAAACAAAGCACTATGTGAACAAGTACCTGGCAGTTAATGCAGACTCCTCCACCGCTGAATTGTCCATGTATGTCAAGACTTGCTTGCCGATTGTCTACATCGCTATCATAATAGCAATCAGATGCATGTCCATGACAATTGCAAGCTATGGGAAGGAAATATAATATTCATTAGTGATCAAAAAAATTGCTACTTGCAATTTTTATAAACATGAGACTATTTTTTCATAACATATTGTACTTCATGATAGTGGTACATTTAGGTCAATATTGTTTGCGTTATTTGTGAAAATATCAGAAATTGGAGAAAATTTCACAATTTTTAAACTTCACATTTTTTTTACCCTTAAACCAGAGACTTATGTCACACAAAATAATTTACATAATAAATAAAATAACATTTCCTAAATGTCTACTTTACATCAGCACAATTTTTGAAACATCTTTTTTTTTGGTTAGGAACTTAAAAAGGTTCAAAGTTTATCAGCAATTTTTCATTTTTTCAACAAAATTTACAAAACCACTTTTTAGGGATCACATCACATTTGAAATTACATTGAAGGTTCTAGGTGACAGAAAAAACTTAGAAGTGACACCATTCTAAAAAAATGCACTATTCAAGCTGCACAAAACCACATCCAAGAAGTTTATCAACCCTTTAGGTGCTTCGCAGGAACAAAAGTAACATTGAAGGAAAAAATGAAATTTTTACTTTCTCCCACAATAATATTACTTTAGCCCCAAATTTTCCATTTTGACAAGAGTTACAGGAGAAAATGTGCCATACAATTTATTGTGCAATATCTCCAGAGTACGTCAATTCCTGATATGTGGTAGAAACCTACTGTTTGGGCACATGACAGCACTCGGAAGAGAAAGAGCACCATTTGACTTTTTGATAGCAAAATTGGTTGGAATTTTTAGTGGACACCATGTCGCGTTTGGAGAGCCCTTGAGGTGCCTAAGCAGTGGAGCACCCCATGATCCCAGGCCCGCACGTAGCTTGGTGGCATGTAGGTCATCATGATGACCTTGGGTCACTATAGTAACAATCGAGCCCTTATGATTATATTGATGCTGCGATCGGTATCAAATGCGGCATTTAGGGGGCTAAATAGCGAAACATGTGGGGACCATCCCTGGCTGTGAGAACAGGGTCTAGGATGTCAGATAAGCCCGGCAGTGCCTGTGTCCATGCAATTACCATGATGTACCCCCTACATCAAGGGTCGGGAAGCCCTATCTGACCATAATGTATGGGGTACGTCAAAGGTTAAAAAAGGATTAATAAAAATGGGATAAAAGAGAACCTGGCACCAGATTTCACAATGTAAAGGACATATTTTATTTGGTGAATATCATACACCTGAATCTACTATCCTTATTCTTTTTGAAAGATTAGACTTTGCCGGCTTGTCCTTTCACAGCTCCTAAGTGTCCCTTCTTTTCACACTGCTCAGTACAATCTGCAGCTGTCAGTCAGGGTGGATGAAAGACCGCAGAATACACGTGGACTCGCACGCTCTATCAGTCTCTTGCTTAGTATAACATCAGATGGAAGAACTTTCATAAAGGATTATACAACCATTTTGACACTGATTTTCAAAGTAAATACACAAGCCCCTTCACATCTAAATGATATATATATATAGATACACCATATATATACACATAAACACAGATGTATCTCATTAAATTAGAATATCATCAAAAACTAAGTTTATTTCAGTAATTCAATACAAAAACGGAAATGCATATATTACATAGTCATTACAGAGTGAGGGATATATTTCAAGTGTCAATTTCTGTTAGTGTTGATGAATATGGCTTACAGCCAATGAAAGCCCAAAAATCATTATCTCAGAAAATTAGAATAATTACCACAAAACACCTGAAAAGGCTTCTTAAGCGTTTGATTAAAATGGTCCCTTAGGCTATGTGCCCACAGTGCTTTTTTCAGCACAAAGAAGCATGTCTTGGCAGGAAAAAAGCTGGTTTTTTTGTGCTTTTTTCATACTTATTTGCTTCCTTTCATGTTTTTTTCATGCTTCTTATCTACTGAGATAGGGAAAAAAACAGGAAAATAGCAGAAACAATTGACTTGCTGCTTCTTTTTTTCAATAACAACAAAAAAAGCAACGAAAAAAGGAGCAACGTGGGCACAAGTCACGATTCTCATAGACTTTGCTGGGATGCATTCTCCTTACTTTTTATCGATTAAAAAAGGAAGGAAAAAGCATGAAAAAAAAGCCCTGTGGCCACAAGACCTTAGTCTGGTTCAGTAGGCTACACAATCATGAGGAAGACTGTTGGCTTGACAGATGTCCAGAAGGCAGTCATTGACACACTCCACAAGGAGGGTAAGCCACAAAAGGTCATTGCTAAAGAAACTGGCTGTTCACAGAGTGCTGTATCCAAGCATATTAATGGAAAGTTGAATTGAAGGAAAAAGGGTGTGGTAGGAAAAGGTGCACAAGCAACCGAGATAACCGCAGCATTGATAGGATTTTTAAGAAAAGGCCATTCAAAAAAATTGGGGAGATTCACAAGGAGTGGACTGCTGCTGGAGTCAGTGCTTCAAGAGCCACCACACACAGACGTATCCAGGACATGGGCTACAAGTGTCCCATTCCTTGTGTCAAGCCACTCATGACCAATAGACAACGCCAGAAGCGTCTTACCTGGGCCAAGGAGAAAAAGAACTGGACTGTTGCTCAGTGGTCCAAGATGTTGTTTTCAGATTAAAGTAAATTTTGCATTTCATTTGGAAATCAAGGTCCCAGAGTCTGGAGGAAGAGAGAGGCCACAATCCAAGCTGTTTGAGGTAAAGTGTGACATTCCCACAATCAGTGATGGTTTGGGGAGCCATGTCATCTGCTGGTGTAGGTCCACTGTGTTTTATCAAGACCAAAGTCAGTGCAGCCATCTACCAGGAAATTTTAGAGCACTTCATGCATCTGTAGCGCCCTGAAGCCATCAGGAGCTACAAGGTACTGCATCCTGTCAAAGATGCAGGGCCTACCCCCAGGAACACAGAAGACCAGTGCTGGTAACACCAAAACATTTATATAATCCCTGTTTTTCCCTTTCCCAAGCACTGGTGACACACTAGGGTTGGACCCAATGGATGGCCACCTAGGGGTGGAGCCGATGCAGTCCACTAGATGACAACCAGGGATGAGGGGTTAAACAGTCAGTAAGTGGAAGTGGAAGGACGAACGTAACTGTACTGACGGGAGTGTGTAACCGTAACCGGTCAGGTGCAGGCGTGTGGTTGCCGAAGGAGTACGGTAGAGTACTCTCGGAACCATAGCACTGACGGGGTACAGAGCCCTAGGTCAGGCAAACGCTCCAGGCAGACCTGATAAAATCTGCACAGTGAGGGGACCACCAAGGACCTCACTGACCGTAAAGTCTGGGGTACTAGCAGTGACGGGAAAACCAGGGTTCCGGAACGGAACACCGACCCTACAGGGTTCAAACTGACTCCCCTGTACGGACTAAAGACTGAAAGGCTACAAGGAGGGGACCCCCAGACGTTCCAAGCCATGGGGACCTACCAACCAGAGCCAGGTGCAGGGGAAAGAAGCCACCAGGTTACCACACCGTCACTGGGACTAAGGGGACCAGCGGTGAGGATCAGCTTTCTTCGGCTTGCCAGGCATAACAACGCTGTGAGTAAAGAAACCAGTTACACTGCAATCCCTTGTGTGGCATACCTTCTTTCCACGCCTAACTCCATCACCTACCCCCTGGGGCCTGGCCCTACTTGCGTAGGGCCCAACATCCAGGGTGCCATTAACATCAGCCCCAGCGGTGAGAGACTGTGCAGCGGTGGCTCCATCTACCTAGCTGCAACCCGCAAGTGGGGTCACCTTTATTAATATTTCCCTTTATATAACCCCTTATAAGCGACCCCCAGGGTCACGGAACTGGGCAACGGCCACCCAGTGAACTGTCTCAGTAGATACACTGCCCGGGACCGAGTACCCCATAGCCCTGGGGTGAGTCACTTCCCTCTGCTAACAAGCTTTTTGGAGATGGAAATTTCATTTTCCAGCAGGACTTGGCACCTGTCCACATTGCCAAAAGTACCAATACCCGGTTTAATAACCACAGTATCACTGTGCTTGATTTGCCATCAAACTCGCCTGACCTAAACCCCATAGAGAATCTATGGGGTATTGTCAAGAGGAAGATGAGAGATACAAATTGTCATACATCCAATGGACAAATGTGGATTAATTGATCTTTGATCATGAGATCCTTTGGTTCCCCACTATGTACTAAGCGGTGAATTAAGCCAAGTGATCATACCTCTATGACTGAAAGCCAAAGGGCCGGGGATATTTTTCACCTGCCTGCTGGTTCTGGCAATGGAGGATTTTAACAGAGCAGTTCCCAGGCAGCAAACAGAGCAGCAGCTGGCGACCCGGAACACAGCGGCAGGTAGGTCAATTGCACCAAGAAAATAACTAAACAGAAAGAAAATCAAAGACCAGGTTCAGTAGTGTAGCTACCAGGAGGGTCAGAGGGGGCGGTCACCCCTGGCCCCAGACCTGGAAGGGCCCACCGGAGCTACTGCTATCCAGGGCTGAATTGGAGAAATTTGCTGTACGAGCGCTGCTGATGCAGAGGAGAACTAATCAGCTCCTGCCCAGATGGAAGACAATACCTGGTCTGCCATTGGTAAAGGAACTGCGATGATGTCATTTACATGTGATCCATGTGGGAGGAACCACAGAGTTTTGCCAGGCAGGTAGCAGTAGGGGGTAAAGGAGAAGCTGGACGATATGTGGACACGTGTGACAGGTAATGAGGGGACATGGAGAGTACAGGGTGAGTGGCATGAGAGGTACAGTCTCAGACTGTGACAGAGCGGTGTTTGAGAAAGGGGTAAGGGTGGGGTTCAGGGTGCGTGGTATATGGGGAGCACTGGGCAGGGTGTGTGAGATGGGGGTGCAGGATATGGAGGCCACAATGTGTGAGTGAGGGGGAAAGGTGTGTGGGATATGGGGGTGCATGGTGTATGAGATATGGGTATCAGTGTCTGTAGGGGATATTGGATCATAAGCTATGAGTTATGGGATGCAGGGTCAGTAGGGGATATTGGATTGTAAGGTGTGTGAGATATGGGGGTGCAGGGTGTGTAAGATAGAGGGGTGAAGGTTGTGTGTGATATAGGGGTGCATGGTGCGTGGGACATGAGTGGTGCATGGTGTGTGGAACATGAGTGATGCAGGGTGTGTGGGATATGGGGGTGCAGGCTGTGTGGGATCTGGGGGTGCAGTGAGTGTGGGACAGAGCACCACAAAGGAGGTGAAGATGAAACGTAAGTGCTCTACCGTGGAGCTGAAGATGCGAGGAATGTTTACTGTAAAGTGTGGGAGGGAGAAAAGGGGGTTTCACTCAGTATACAAAGTGTGGCACACTATGAGAGAAAGCATACAAAAATAAGGACAGTGTGAGGGCACAGCATTGGGGGAGCAGTATACGAGGGACAACGTGAGGGCACATTATGGAGGCTGTGAAAAGGGGTGCACAGTATGGAGAGGGGGCAGTGTGGTGAGGTGCACGGAAGATGTGGACAGTGTGAAGAAGGGAATTTTGTTACTTACCGTAAATTCCTTTTCTTCTAGCTCTTATTGGGAGACCCAGACGATTGGGTGTATAGCACTGCCTCCGGAGGCCACACAAAGCAATTACACTAAAAAGTGTAAGGCCCCTCCCCTTCTGGCTATACACCCCCAGTGGGATCACTGGCTCACCAGTTTTAGTGCAAAAGCAAGAAGGAGGAAAGCCAATAACTGGTTTAAACAAATTCACTCCGAGTAACATCGGAGAACTGAAAACCGTTCAACATGAACAACATGTTGTAAAATTGCAATTACCATGATGTACCCCCTACATCAAGGGTCGGGAAGCCCTATCTGACCATAATGTATGGGGTACGTCAAAGGTTAAAAAAGGATTAATAAAAATGGGATAAAAGAGAACCTGGCACCAGATTTCACAATGTAAAGGACATATTTTATTTGGTGAATATCATACACCTGAATCTACTATCCTTATTCTTTTTGAAAGATTAGACTTTGCCGGCTTGTCCTTTCACAGCTCCTAAGTGTCCCTTCTTTTCACACTGCTCAGTACAATCTGCAGCTGTCAGTCAGGGTGGATGAAAGACCGCAGAATACACGTGGACTCGCACGCTCTATCAGTCTCTTGCTTAGTATAACATCAGATGGAAGAACTTTCATAAAGGATTATACAACCATTTTGACACTGATTTTCAAAGTAAATACACAAGCCCCTTCACATCTAAATGATATATATATATAGATACACCATATATATACACATAAACACAGATGTATCTCATTAAATTAGAATATCATCAAAAACTAAGTTTATTTCAGTAATTCAATACAAAAACGGAAATGCATATATTACATAGTCATTACAGAGTGAGGGATATATTTCAAGTGTCAATTTCTGTTAGTGTTGATGAATATGGCTTACAGCCAATGAAAGCCCAAAAATCATTATCTCAGAAAATTAGAATAATTACCACAAAACACCTGAAAAGGCTTCTTAAGCGTTTGATTAAAATGGTCCCTTAGGCTATGTGCCCACAGTGCTTTTTTCAGCACAAAGAAGCATGTCTTGGCAGGAAAAAAGCTGGTTTTTTTGTGCTTTTTTCATACTTATTTGCTTCCTTTCATGTTTTTTTCATGCTTCTTATCTACTGAGATAGGGAAAAAAACAGGAAAATAGCAGAAACAATTGACTTGCTGCTTCTTTTTTTCAATAACAACAAAAAAAGCAACGAAAAAAGGAGCAACGTGGGCACAAGTCACGATTCTCATAGACTTTGCTGGGATGCATTCTCCTTACTTTTTATCGATTAAAAAAGGAAGGAAAAAGCATGAAAAAAAAGCCCTGTGGCCACAAGACCTTAGTCTGGTTCAGTAGGCTACACAATCATGAGGAAGACTGTTGGCTTGACAGATGTCCAGAAGGCAGTCATTGACACACTCCACAAGGAGGGTAAGCCACAAAAGGTCATTGCTAAAGAAACTGGCTGTTCACAGAGTGCTGTATCCAAGCATATTAATGGAAAGTTGAATTGAAGGAAAAAGGGTGTGGTAGAAAAAGGTGCACAAGCAACCGAGATAACCGCAGCATTGATAGGATTTTTAAGAAAAGGCCATTCAAAAAAATTGGGGAGATTCACAAGGAGTGGACTGCTGCTGGAGTCAGTGCTTCAAGAGCCACCACACACAGACGTATCCAGGACATGGGCTACAAGTGTCCCATTCCTTGTGTCAAGCCACTCATGACCAATAGACAACGCCAGAAGCGTCTTACCTGGGCCAAGGAGAAAAAGAACTGGACTGTTGCTCAGTGGTCCAAGATGTTGTTTTCAGATTAAAGTAAATTTTGCATTTCATTTGGAAATCAAGGTCCCAGAGTCTGGAGGAAGAGAGAGGCCACAATCCAAGCTGTTTGAGGTAAAGTGTGACATTCCCACAATCAGTGATGGTTTGGGGAGCCATGTCATCTGCTGGTGTAGGTCCACTGTGTTTTATCAAGACCAAAGTCAGTGCAGCCATCTACCAGGAAATTTTAGAGCACTTCATGCATCTGTAGCGCCCTGAAGCCATCAGGAGCTACAAGGTACTGCATCCTGTCAAAGATGCAGGGCCTACCCCCAGGAACACAGAAGACCAGTGCTGGTAACACCAAAACATTTATATAATCCCTGTTTTTCCCTTTCCCAAGCACTGGTGACACACTAGGGTTGGACCCAATGGATGGCCACCTAGGGGTGGAGCCGATGCAGTCCACTAGATGACAACCAGGGATGAGGGGTTAAACAGTCAGTAAGTGGAAGTGGAAGGACGAACGTAACTGTACTGACGGGAGTGTGTAACCGTAACCGGTCAGGTGCAGGCGTGTGGTTGCCGAAGGAGTACGGTAGAGTACTCTCGGAACCATAGCACTGACGGGGTACAGAGCCCTAGGTCAGGCAAACGCTCCAGGCAGACCTGATAAAATCTGCACAGTGAGGGGACCACCAAGGACCTCACTGACCGTAAAGTCTGGGGTACTAGCAGTGACGGGAAAACCAGGGTTCCGGAACGGAACACCGACCCTACAGGGTTCAAACTGACTCCCCTGTACGGACTAAAGACTGAAAGGCTACAAGGAGGGGACCCCCAGACGTTCCAAGCCATGGGGACCTACCAACCAGAGCCAGGTGCAGGGGAAAGAAGCCACCAGGTTACCACACCGTCACTGGGACTAAGGGGACCAGCGGTGAGGATCAGCTTTCTTCGGCTTGCCAGGCATAACAACGCTGTGAGTAAAGAAACCAGTTACACTGCAATCCCTTGTGTGGCATACCTTCTTTCCACGCCTAACTCCATCACCTACCCCCTGGGGCCTGGCCCTACTTGCGTAGGGCCCAACATCCAGGGTGCCATTAACATCAGCCCCAGCGGTGAGAGACTGTGCAGCGGTGGCTCCATCTACCTAGCTGCAACCCGCAAGTGGGGTCACCTTTATTAATATTTCCCTTTATATAACCCCTTATAAGCGACCCCCAGGGTCACGGAACTGGGCAACGGCCACCCAGTGAACTGTCTCAGTAGATACACTGCCCGGGACCGAGTACCCCATAGCCCTGGGGTGAGTCACTTCCCTCTGCTAACAAGCTTTTTGGAGATGGAAATTTCATTTTCCAGCAGGACTTGGCACCTGTCCACATTGCCAAAAGTACCAATACCCGGTTTAATAACCACAGTATCACTGTGCTTGATTTGCCATCAAACTCGCCTGACCTAAACCCCATAGAGAATCTATGGGGTATTGTCAAGAGGAAGATGAGAGATACAAATTGTCATACATCCAATGGACAAATGTGGATTAATTGATCTTTGATCATGAGATCCTTTGGTTCCCCACTATGTACTAAGCGGTGAATTAAGCCAAGTGATCATACCTCTATGACTGAAAGCCAAAGGGCCGGGGATATTTTTCACCTGCCTGCTGGTTCTGGCAATGGAGGATTTTAACAGAGCAGTTCCCAGGCAGCAAACAGAGCAGCAGCTGGCGACCCGGAACACAGCGGCAGGTAGGTCAATTGCACCAAGAAAATAACTAAACAGAAAGAAAATCAAAGACCAGGTTCAGTAGTGTAGCTACCAGGAGGGTCAGAGGGGGCGGTCACCCCTGGCCCCAGACCTGGAAGGGCCCACCGGAGCTACTGCTATCCAGGGCTGAATTGGAGAAATTTGCTGTACGAGCGCTGCTGATGCAGAGGAGAACTAATCAGCTCCTGCCCAGATGGAAGACAATACCTGGTCTGCCATTGGTAAAGGAACTGCGATGATGTCATTTACATGTGATCCATGTGGGAGGAACCACAGAGTTTTGCCAGGCAGGTAGCAGTAGGGGGTAAAGGAGAAGCTGGACGATATGTGGACACGTGTGACAGGTAATGAGGGGACATGGAGAGTACAGGGTGAGTGGCATGAGAGGTACAGTCTCAGACTGTGACAGAGCGGTGTTTGAGAAAGGGGTAAGGGTGGGGTTCAGGGTGCGTGGTATATGGGGAGCACTGGGCAGGGTGTGTGAGATGGGGGTGCAGGATATGGAGGCCACAATGTGTGAGTGAGGGGGAAAGGTGTGTGGGATATGGGGGTGCATGGTGTATGAGATATGGGTATCAGTGTCTGTAGGGGATATTGGATCATAAGCTATGAGTTATGGGATGCAGGGTCAGTAGGGGATATTGGATTGTAAGGTGTGTGAGATATGGGGGTGCAGGGTGTGTAAGATAGAGGGGTGAAGGTTGTGTGTGATATAGGGGTGCATGGTGCGTGGGACATGAGTGGTGCATGGTGTGTGGAACATGAGTGATGCAGGGTGTGTGGGATATGGGGGTGCAGGCTGTGTGGGATCTGGGGGTGCAGTGAGTGTGGGACAGAGCACCACAAAGGAGGTGAAGATGAAACGTAAGTGCTCTACCGTGGAGCTGAAGATGCGAGGAATGTTTACTGTAAAGTGTGGGAGGGAGAAAAGGGGGTTTCACTCAGTATACAAAGTGTGGCACACTATGAGAGAAAGCATACAAAAATAAGGACAGTGTGAGGGCACAGCATTGGGGGAGCAGTATACGAGGGACAACGTGAGGGCACATTATGGAGGCTGTGAAAAGGGGTGCACAGTATGGAGAGGGGGCAGTGTGGTGAGGTGCACGGAAGATGTGGACAGTGTGAAGAAGGGAATTTTGTTACTTACCGTAAATTCCTTTTCTTCTAGCTCTTATTGGGAGACCCAGACGATTGGGTGTATAGCACTGCCTCCGGAGGCCACACAAAGCAATTACACTAAAAAGTGTAAGGCCCCTCCCCTTCTGGCTATACACCCCCAGTGGGATCACTGGCTCACCAGTTTTAGTGCAAAAGCAAGAAGGAGGAAAGCCAATAACTGGTTTAAACAAATTCACTCCGAGTAACATCGGAGAACTGAAAACCGTTCAACATGAACAACATGTGTACCCGCAAACAAACCAAAAATCCCGAAGGACAACAGGGCGGGTGCTGGGTCTCCCAATAAGAGCTAGAAGAAAAGGAATTTACGGTAAGTAACAAAATTCCCTTCTTCTTCGGCGCTCTATTGGGAGACCCAGACGATTGGGACGTCCAAAAGCTGTCCCTGGGTGGGTAAAGAAATACCTCATGTTAGAGCTGCAAAGACAGCCCTCCCCTACGGGGAGGCAACTGCCGCCTGCAGGACTCTTCTACCTAGGCTGGCGTCCGCCGAAGCATAGGTATGCACCTGATAATGTTTGGTGAAAGTGTGCAGACTCGACCAGGTAGCTGCCTGGCACACCTGTTGAGCCGTAGCCTGGTGTCGCAATGCCCAGGACGCACCCACGGCTCTGGTAGAATGGGCCTTCAGCCCTGATGGAACCTGAAGCCCCGCAGAACGGTAGGCTTCAAGAATTGGTTCTTTGATCCATCGAGCCAGGGTGGCCTTAGAAGCCTGCGACCCTTTGCGCTTACCAGCGACAAGGACAAAGAGTGCATCCGAACGGCGCAGGGGCGCTGTGCGGGAAATGTAGATTCTGAGTGCTCTCACCAGATCTAACAAATGTAAATCCTTCTCATACCGATGAACTGCATGAGGACAAAACGAAGGCAAAAAGATATCCTGATTAAGATGAAAAGAGGATACCACCTTCGGGAGAAACTCCTGAATGGGGCGCAGCACTACCTTGTCCTGGTGGAAGACCAGGAAGGGAGCCTTGGAAGACAGCGCTGCTAGCTCAGACACTCTCCGAAGAGATGTGATCGCTACCAGAAAAGCCACTTTCTGTGATAGTCCAGAAAGTGAAACCTCCTTCAGAGGCTCGAAGGGCGGCTTCTGGAGGGCAACTAGTACCCTGTTCAGATCCCATGGATCTAACGGCCGCTTGTACGGGGGAACTATATGGGAAACCCCCTGTAGGAACGTGCGCACCTTAGAAAGTCGTGCTAGACGCTTCTGAAAAAAGACGGATAGCGCCGAGACTTGTCCTGTAAGGGAGCCGAGCGACAAACCTTTTTCTAACCCAGATTGCAGGAAAGAAAGAAGGGTAGGTAATGCAAATGGCCAGGGAGACACTCTCTGAGCAGAGCACCAGGATAAGAATATCCTCCACGTTCTGTGGTAGATCTTAGCAGACGTGGGCTTCCTAGCCTGTCTCATGGTGGCAACGACCCCTTGGGATAAGCCTGAAGACGCTAGGATCCAGGACTCAATGGCCACGCAGTCAGGTTGAGGGCCGCAGAATTCCGATGGAAAAACGGCCCTTGGGACAGTAAGTCTGGTTGGTCTGGTAGTGCCCACGGTTGGCCGACCGTGAGATGCCACAGATCCGGATACCACGCCCTCCTCGGCCAGTCTGGAGCGACGAGTATGACGCGGCTGCAGTCGGATCTGATCTTGCGTAGCACTCTGGGCAAGAGTGCCAGAGGTGGAAACACATAAGGGAGCCGGAACTGCGACCAATCTTGCACTAGGGCGTCTGCTGCTAGAGCTCTTTGATCGCGAGACCGTGCCATGAAGGTTGGGACCTTGTTGTTGTGCCGGGACGCCATTAGGTCGACGTCCGGCCTTCCCCATCGGCGACAGATTTCCTGAAACACGTCCGGGTGAAGGGACCATTCCGCTGCGTCCATGCCCTGGCGACTGAGGAAGTCTGCTTCCCAGTTTTCTACGCCGGGGATGTGAACTGCGGATATGGTGGAGGCCGTGGCTTCCACCCACATCATAATGCGCCGGACTTCCTGGAAGGCTTGCCGACTGCGAGTCCCTCCTTGGTGATTGATGTATGCCACCGCTGTGGAGTTGTCCGATTGAATTCGGATCTGCTTCCCTTCCAGCCACTGCTGGAAGGCTAGTAGGGCAAGAAACACTGCTCTGATTTCCAGAACATTGATCTGAAGGCTGGACTCCTGCTGAGTCCACGTACCCTGAGCCCTGTGGTGGAGAAACACTGCTCCCCACCCTGACAGACTCGCGTCTGTCGTGACCACCGCCCAGGACGGTGGTAGGAAGGATCTTCCCTGTGATAATGAGGTGGAAAGGAGCCACCACTGCAGAGAGTCCTTGGCCGTCTGGGAAAGGGAGACTTTCCTGTCCAGGGATGTCGACCTCCCGTCCCATTGGCGGAGAATGTCCCATTGAAGTGGACGCAGATGAAACTGCGCAAACGGAACCGCCTCTATTGCCGCCACCATCTTCCCGAGGAAGTGCATGAGGCGTCTTAAGGAGTGCGACTGACTTTGAAGGAGAGCCTGCACCCCTGTCTGTAGTGACCGCTGCTTGCTCAGCGGAAGCTTCACTATCGCTGAGAGAGTATGAAACTCCATGCCAAGATACGTTAGTGATTGGGTCGGTGACAGATTTGACTTTGGGAAGTTGATGATCCACCCGAACGCCTGGAGAGTCTCCAGTGCAAAATTCAGGCTGAGTTGGCATGCCTCCTGAGAGGGTGCCTTGACCAGTAGATCGTCCAAGTAAGGGATCACAGAGTGTCCGTGAGAGTGCAAGACTGCTACCACTGCTGCCATGATCTTGGTGAACCCCCGGGGGGCTGTCGCCAGACCAAATGGCAGAGCCACGAACTGAAGATGTTCGTCTCCTATCACGAAGCGCAGAAAGCGTTGGTGCTCCGTAGCAATCGGCACGTGGAGATAAGCATCTTTGATGTCTATTGATGCTAGGAAATCTCCTTGGGACATTGAGGCAATGACTGAGCGGAGGGATTCCATCCGGAACCGCCTGGCGTTCACATGCTTGTTGAGCAGTTTTAGGTCCAGAACAGGACGGAAGGAGCCGTCCTTTTTTGGAACCACAAAGAGATTGGAGTAAAATCCTCGCCCCCGTTCCAGAGGGGGGACAGGGATCACGACTCCTTCTGCTCTTAGAGAGTCCACCGCCTGCAGCAGGGCATCTGCTCGGTTGGGGTGTGGGGAGGTTCTGAAGAACCGAAGTGGGGGCCGAGAACTGAACTCGATTCTGTACCCGCGAGACAAAATGTCTGTTACCCACCGGTCTTTGACCTGTGACAGCCAAATGTCGCAAAAGCGGGAGAGCCTGCCACCGACCGAGGATGCGGAGGGAGGAGGCCGAAAGTCATGAGGTAGCCGCCTTGGAAGCGGTTCCTGCATTTGCTTTCCTGGGGCGTGAGTGAGCCCGCCAGGAATCTGAGCTCCCTTGTCCTTTCTGAGTCCCTTTGGACGAGGAGAATTGGGGCTTGTGGAGCCTGCCGGTAGATCAGCCCCACATGCAGTACAAACAGTGCACACGGCCCGTGCCTTGGCAGCCTTGCGTTTTGCGGATGACATGTTGCTGCCTCCTCAGAGCAGTACAGGGTGTCCAGCCAAGAAGCGACCTTACAGTGCACTATATAAATATATATATATATATATGGTACCAAGCAAGAAGTACACTAATATATCACTGAGGCACTAGTGGGGCCAGCACTACTGTGCAGCTTACCGCCCGCTTAGGAGCGGTGTGTGGTCGCCAGAAATCCCTCTAGTCTGGGTCTCCCAGAGCCTGCTGCCTTTCCCCAGCCAGATCGCATGTGTAATGGCTGCCGGCGTCCTTGTGGAGAGGGGGGGCGGGCCCTGGGCGTACACCGACGAAGAGCGGGAAGTCTGCTTCCCCCTGTGCCTAGTGAGAGGGCTGGAGCATGTAAATAAAGCTCCAGCCCTCGGCGCTGCCATTGAGCAGCGTCTCTCCCCTACCCTGATTGACAGGGTCGGGGCGGGGAACGAAGCGGCGCTAGGCCGCAGAAGCCGGGGGCTAAAGTTAGAAGCGCCGCCGCCGTAAAAGCGCGGTCGGCGCAAAGCCCCCGGCGCACCACAAGTCGCAGCTGCGCCGCCGCTCCAGGAGCGGTCGGCGCAGTAGTTCCCAACATATAACGTCACTCAGCAAAGCTGCAGTGACCTAACCCCCAGCGTACAGCGCTACTGTCCCCGGTGCACTATAACACTCAGCAAGCCTTGAGAGTGTCCGTGCCTGCCGGGGACACAGAGTACCTGAAAGTTGCAGGGCCTTGTCCCTGAACGGCACTCCCGCTCCCAATCCAGCAGGTTCTATGGGTCTGTGGATGGAGCCCGGCCCCAGGGCTTGGGGGCCGGCAAGATCCCACTTCCACAGAGCCCTCCAGGGGATGTGGAAGGAAAACAGCATGTGGGCTCCAGCCTCTGTACCAGCAATAGGTACCTCAACCTTACAAGCACCACCGCGGGTGAGAAGGGAGCATGCTGGGGGCCCTATATGGGCCCTCTTTTCTTCCATCCGATAGAGCCAGCAGCTACTGCTGACTACAAACAGTGGAGCTATGCGTGGATGTCTGACCTCCTTCGCACAAAGCAGAAAACTGGTGAGCCAGTGATCCCACTGGGGGTGTATAGCCAGAAGGGGAGGGGCCTTACACTTTTTAGTGTAATTGCTTTGTGTGGCCTCCGGAGGCAGTGCTATACACCCAATCGTCTGGGTCTCCCAATAGAGCGCCGAAGAAAGCCATTTTTTATATCACAGGTAGATTATGTTGTATGGACAGTGTGTAGACTATGGTTTACGAGGGGGGATAGTTTGACAGGGTGGTTGCCATATTTCATGGGGGGGGGGATTGGGGAAGTGGTTGTAGTATATGAGGGGGACAGTGTGGGAGGATAATTTTTTGGTCAGAGAGCATAATATTTTTTCTGGTGCAGAGAATATATGTTATTTACTGCACAACATGTATGGATATTTTTTATTTAGGTGTAATTATAATGACATTGTTATTTTTTAGGGCATCGCGTTGAGATATGTTGCAGAAGACCGAAGAAGATGGAAGTCTCCAGAAACGAGCTGTGGATGTCCAAAGTCATCATGTCATCTGGACCAGATGAAGAAGAATGGCATGATACAAAACCAATCATAGAAGAAGTCACCAATAAGGTACCTGGATCTAAGGGTGCATTTCTACTGGACAATTGCCGACCTTAAACGATCATCGTCCGGTTGGTTATATGAAGCCGATCGGCAGTCGTTTATGTCCTGTGACTGCAGACTTATAAATCCTCATAGCATGCGCACAGTGCACTGTCAGGGTTTCCCAGTGCCAGTGGTAAGAGAGTCGCCGTCATGTAACCACAAGCGTGTGATTTGCATTCTACTGACCACATTCTGACTAGACATGTGTAGTCTCGCTCAGTATACTTGCATCACATGGTAAACCTGGACAATCCATTTAATATGCTCCTTCTGTGCACGTCTCTTTATTTTGCAAGGACACACAGTCTGTGAAAGAACACGGATATGTGAACTGCCCCATAGACTATAATGGGTACGTAGTGTATCTGTGAAAACCACAGATAGATCACGAACATGAATCACAGACATCTGCATGAGGTTTTAGTCTGACTTACCTGTTGGGGGCATGATCTATTTAAGTGCTTAGAGTAGCAAGAACGCCAACTACGGCCCTGCCGCTACACTTGACTATATTAATGTGTGCATTCATGCTGACATTTTTTTCTTTTTCTAGGACCACTTGGTCTGAGGACAAAATTGGACATATGCACTGCTTCATTGGATAATACTGCTCCGAGTGCAATCCAATGTTTTGTCGGACCGACACTTGAAACAAAAATACGGTTGTCTGCACAAGCCCTTAGGGTGCGACACCATAGTTGTAAATATAGTTACCCGGATAGGGGCCCATTCAGAAGTTTCGACCCCTCTGAGCCAAACCTGTAGCTACACCGCTGACCAGGCTGATACTACAGCAGTAGTTAAGAAGGGAGCTGAACCCAACTGTAAACATCTCCTTGCATTTCCAACCTGTAGTAGGAGATGCAAGAGGAAAACCTCAGAGAACCAGCACAAGCGAAACCAGCCAAACCACCCCACACTACTGAATTAATCAGCAACTAAGGAAGGCAGATTGCAGGTCGAAATCTACCTCCTTGAACTCATGTGACTGGCTGAGGCAACACCCATTCCCCACCCTCTGTCCACAGAACAACGGAACAAGAGGAGGAGAGTGGAATGGAGGGAACCTCCCACCATTTGAATGTGTCAGAGGATACAGCGTCCCGTATCCGCTGGAAATAGCTTACAGCAGGGGACCCGGTGTCCCGAGGCCCCTCAGTGACACCTGTGATGGAAGCAGCGGCGTCCTGCCTCCCAGTGACCCCAGGTTACAACGTGCTCGGTTAGTGCGAGCGCTCGTGCGAGCTCTGCCTCCCAACGGTAACACCCCGCTCTTCGTGGCCGGAGCAGGGTGGTGGGTGACCCGTCAGAGAGCCAGAGCATGCGTAGGAGCAAGCACAACAGTCCCGCTCAGGTGCAGAAACACCAGACCTGACAGTTAATAGCGTTTTTTTACATGACATGTTCTCATTAAACATTCTACATCAGGCTTAGATTTTGTTGTTGTTTCTGAAACAACAAAATCTAATCCTTATGATATATTTATGTAACTTCATGTCTTCTTTCTCTTCAATAGATGGAAAACTGGGGTCACTCTCTGTGGCAATCAGGATTCTGTGTAACCATGACTAAGTTGTGAACAGTTTGTGTACCTATATGGAATGGAATTCAGATGGAAGATCTGATAACTGTGCTCAAGCATGTTCATAGCTACCAAGGCCCAGAAAGACTTTTCTGTTCTTAAAGTAAAGCAATGCCAGAACAACAAATACTTTGTTTAATTCAGCTAGTTACACAGCAGTGAGCATTTTATTCTTCAATCTATTCAAAAAACTTGGACAGTTATACAATGATGATATTTAGGCTTTGGAGGATATTTGTCCAAAATAATGGATCGCAGGGAGGTGCTACAGTTCTGCTTACTGTATAAAAAAGGTTTGCTGTAGCATGAAAGGGTAAGCCTTAGTTTTCTGATCGGTTTGATTATATTATTAGTTTTAGGCCTTTTTGTGCGTGCTAATTGGCATGAGTGTTCATAAGAATTTTCATTCCAGAATGTTTAATTTTTATTATTATTTTTAAACATCATGTGCAAAATACTCTCTTTCACAATTTTCTCCTTTTTTTCATTGTTAGATATTTAAAATTTATGTATTGGAAAATTAAAATTAAGTGGATTACTTCTAAGATTTGTATTTCTCTTGTGATATTTATTTGATAAATCTTTTTTTCTATTCTTTTGATGCTGCATCTGGCTTCCTTGATTGAGTGATCAAGAGGTCCTTGCTGCACCCCACCTCTTCACAGCTGATTGCACTTGTATATGTATATATTGGGGCAACTAAAAAGTCTGCACAAAACTTTTCGTCTGCACCAATACAAGTATGCACCATATAAGTATGATGCATTGAATCGGACCAGAAATGGGCCGGAAGTGACCGGAAGGTGGAAACATAGTCACTGTAAACAATGTTTGTGTTTTTCTTTACTTTCACCCCTATATTACTTCACTTTCTACTCCCCCCTCTGATACCTAAACCCAGTAATGAACTATTCATCTCTCCCTCCATCCTCCCCACCCATCTCACCTTCCCCTCAGATATCTTCCTCCACATTTCACCCTGTGTCTCCAGACACACACGACCATCTCATGGCCTCTCCTGCTCCCACCTACTAACACTCTAACTGCTTCTCCTCACTGCTGGGGATATCTCTCCTAATCTAGGTCCTCCTCACCACATCCCTATTGTCACTTCAAACTCTCATCCACAACCTAGCACAAATTTCTGCAACCTCTCTAACCTCATACCCATCCACCCAGCCCCTGCTCCCCCAGTACCACTAACAGGAGCACTATGGAACGCTCGCTCTGTCTGCAACAAACTATCCTACATTCATGATCTTTTCATCACTAATAAACTTTCCTTCCTCGCCATCACAGAAACCTGGCTCACCCCCTCTGACACAGCCTCTCCTGCTGCACTTTCTTATGGCGGTCTCCAACTCTCGCACACACCCCGCCCCAGTAACAAGCATGGTGGAGGAGTTGGTTTGCTCCTGTCCGACCAATGCTCCTTTACACCAATTTCACTACCACCCTCTGTTACTCTTCCCTCTTTTGAGGTGCACTCCGTACGCATCTACTCCCCCTCCAACCTTCAACTGGCTGTAATTTACCGCCCTCCAGGGCCAGCCACTGCCTTTTTGATCATTTCACCACCTGGCTACTACACGTCCTTTCCACCGACATCCCCACCATCATCATGGGTGATTTCATCATCCCCATTGACACTTCCCACTCATCTGTCTCCAAACTTCTAACACTCACTTCCTCCTTCGGTCTCAGGTCCTCTGCAGCTACTCACAAAGATGGCCACACGCTGGACCTCATCTTCACTCGCCTCTGTTCCCTATCTAACCTCTCTAACTCGCCTCTCCCCCTGTCTGACCACAACCTACTCACATTCTCCTCCCTCTCTTCTCCAAGTATGCAACCCCCCCTCCACAAACTTTTACACCCTCGCAGAAATATCAAACACCTTGATTTACACGCACTTTCTCAGTCCCTTCTCCCTCTCATAGACATTGCATTTTTACACGATGCTGCTGCAACTTTATACAACACTACAATCTCTGCAGCTCTCGAATCAGCTGCCCCCCTCGCACACACCAAAACCCGCACAATCAACAGGCAACCCTGGCACACGAGTCAGACTAAACAACTGAGACAGGCTTCCAGAATTGCTGAGCGCAGATGGGAGAAATCTCATTCCACTGAGCACTTCATTGAATATAAAGAGTCCCTCACCACCTTCAAGTCCACACTCACTGCTGCAAAACAAACCTACTTCTCATCCCTCATATCCTCTCTCTCTCACAACCCTAAACAGCTATTCAACACTTTCAATTCTCTCCTCCGTCCCCCAGCACCACCTTCCTCTCCTCTCATCTCAGCTGAAGACTTTGCCTCTTTCTTCAAGCAGAAGATTGACAACATCAGAGCAAGCTTTGGCCCACAATCACCACAGCCCCTCATCATAGCTACTCAGCCCTCTTCCTTCAAATCCAGCTTCTCCACCATGACAGAAAATAATCTTTCCACTCTACTCTCAAGATCACATCTAACCACCTGTGCACTTGACCCGCTCCCATCGCATCTAATCCCCAACATCACCGCAGTCCTCATAGCAGCCCTAACCCATCTCTTCAACCTATCACTAACAAGTGGTGTATTCCCCTCATGCTTTAAACATGCCTCCATTACACCCATCCTCAAAAAGCCCTCCCTTGACTTATCATCTGTGTCAAACTATCTCCCCATATCCCTTCTCCCCTATGCCTCAAAACTACTGGAACAGCATGTCCATCTTGAATTGTCCTTATACCTCTCCTCCTACTCCCTCTTTGACCGGCTACAATCTGGCTTCTGACCACATCACTCTACTGAAACTACCCTAACCAAAGTCACCAATGATCTACTAACCGCCAAAGCCAAGCGACACTACTCTATCCTCCTCCTGCTGGACCTGTCCTCTGCCTTCGACACAGTAGACCATTCCCTCTTACTACAGATTCTCTCATCTCTGGGCATCACAGACTTGGCCCTATCTTAGATCTCCTCATACCTAACCAACCGAACTTTCAGCGTCTCCCATTCTCACACCACTTCCTCATCTCGCCCGCTATCTGTCGGTGTCCCCCAAGGCTCAGTTCTTGGACCCCTGCTGTTCTCCATCTACACCTTCGGCCTGGGACAGCTCATAGAGTCCCATGGCTTTCAGTATCATCTCTATGCCGATGACACACAGATCTACCTCTCTGGACCTGACATTACCTCTCTACTAACCAATATTCCACAATGTCTGTCTGCTATTTCATCCTTCTTCTCTGCGCGATTCCTAAAGCTTAACATGGACAAAACAGAGTTCATTGTCTTTCCTCCTCCTCACTCATCTCCTCCAACAAGCCTTTCCATCAAACTTGATGGTTGCTTACTCTCCCCAGTCTCACAAGCTCGTTGCCTTGGAGTAACCCTCACCTCATGCAGACTACAACTCAAAAATATCTCCCGGGTCCGTGCTTTCCTTAACCAAGAATCAGCAAAAACATTAGTGCATGCCCTTATCATCTCCCACCTCGACTACTGCAACCTCCTGCTCTCTGGCCTCCCTTCCAACACTCTTGCACCCCTCCAATCTATCCTAAACTCTGTGGCCCGCTTAATCCACCTCTCCCCCCGCTATTCCCTAGCCTCGCCACTCTGCCAATCCCTTCACTGGCTTCCCATCGCCCAACGACTCCAGTTCAAAACATTAACCATGACATACAAAGCCATCCACAACCTGTCTCCTCCTTACATCTGTGACCTAGTTTCCCGGTATCTACCTGCACGCAACCTCATATCCTCACAAGATCTCCTTCTCTACTCCTCTCTTATCTCCTCTTCCCACAATCGCGTACAAGATTTCTCCCATGCCTCCCCCATACTCTGGAACGCTCTACCTCAGCATATCAGACTCTCCCCTACCGTGGAAAGCTTCAAGAGGAACCTCAAGACCCACCTCTTCCAACAAGCCTACAACCTACAATAGCCCTCAGTCCAGTACACCACTGCGCAACCAGCTCTGTCCTCACCTATTGTACCATCACCCATGCCCTGTGAGCCCTCGCGGGCAGGGTCCTCTCTGCTCCTATACCAGTCTGTTTTGTACTGTTAATGATTGTTGTACGTACGTATACCCTCTTTCACTTGTAAAGCGCCATGGAATAAATGGCGCTATAATAATAAATAATAATAAATAATAACTACACTGGTACATGAATGTTTTTGAACCATTCAGAATTTTCCATATTGGTGCATATATTTTATCTAAAACCTCATCAGATAAAAGTAGATAACAAATCAAACAAATGAGCCCAAAATATTGGACTGACGTTTTTTTTTGTAAGGAAAATTATCCCAAATAACTTTTCTGTAAGAGGCACAAAATGTGCAAATGTATTTCTTTAGGCTAAGTTCACATGTCAGATACGTATGCTTCATGTGACCTAATACATCACAACTTTTAAAATATTAATCTAATACATTAGGGTATATTTTATCGTGCTGGCTGGAACATAATACACCCAGTGTAAGACTAAGTGATGTTTATGTCAGAGAGGTCTGATTATTGCCTTTTGATAACATATCACAGCAATGATGCCATCTCTTTAATGACATTGAACACTTTAGATCCTCTTCCAATTGTTATATGAACTTAGACTTATTTGTTCTGTCAGGGAGAGTTAAGGGCCCGTTACACGCTACAATTTATCTGACTATCGCATGTGCGACGCGACACGCCCAAATCGTATTTACAATTTGCCAGTATTGTATTTTATTTGCTGTTACACGTAACGATCTCAAAATCGATGCATCAGAGATCAACGATATATTGTTGGACCCAGGCGGTCGTTTAAATGTTGTTCGATGTTGGCAGGGTGTTAAACAGAGCAATTTGTCGGCTGGTTCCCCAAAACAAACATTTTTTTAAAAATGAACGACGTGTCAACGATCCACGATTTTCATCCTATTTGCGATCGTTAAGAGTCGCTCATAGGTGTCACACGCAACGACGTCGCAAACGATGACGGATGTGCGTCACGGAATCCATGACCCCGACGACATAACTCCCGATAAATCGATATGTGTAATGGGCCCTTTAGAGATAAGTTAGAGTAAATTGCAGAAATTATTTCTCCTCCAAATGGGTTATTTAAGCATATTTGTTCAAAGCATGAAAGTGGTAAAAAAGGGTTCTTGGGGGATTATTCTTTACAAAATGAAGAATTTGATATAACATATTCTTATTATTTGACCAAATATGTTTCAGACTGCTAGTTCCTTTCATCTTCCACCATTTAAATTCTCTTGATTGCAATCCCTGTGTGAGCATTGGATTATTAAATACAATAAAGCCAATCGAGGAAAGGGATTAGATAGTAAACTATAATGAAATCTAAGTTTCTCTACAAACATGCAAAGAGTTGTACAAAAGGAGCTATGCCCAACTCTCTTGAACTGGACTTCTTGACCATAAACCAGATAACAAATATGGTAATATGAGAGATGACCAACCCATCTAGGAGAACCTTTCTGAGAGACTATTACGGTTAATTAAGCTGCCTTAAGTAGATAGAGATAGTCCTCCCATCTTTCTACGACAGAACATATTACGTAACCAAATTCTAGGTTATTGAGCCTGCCAGATAGATTTTGAGATCATGGAATATGTATTATTAAACATTCTTATGGGGATAGCAATATATATATATAAGTCTCAGCAGAGAAACAATTTTTTATTGAGTGGATTCTACCCATCCAGGACAAAGATGTGGGAGACCACCTGGCTTGGTCAAACGTAGACCTTTGTATAAGTGGGCCATAATTCCACCTGAAAAAAGTGGACTTATTAGAAGTTAAGTTAAAGGGGTTGTCCGCTACTAGGACAATCCCTTCTGATTCCACATATATCCCCCAGGTAAAATAAAAAAAGACTAAAATAAGTAAGATAATGATTTCTCTTGGTGAAACCGTATTGTGAGATATTATGATCTTCTTGAGCGGGTGTATTTATAAATAGTGCTTCTGACTTATCTATATTTAATTTTAGTCTTGAGATTGTCTCAAATGTTTGAAGTAGACAGAAGCAAGGTAAAGATATTACAGGTCGAAAGATTGACATCAAAAGGTCATCTGCAAAGAGGCCCTTTATATTAAATATCCGGTTGTCTCATGCCTCTAAATATTTATAAAGATTTTGAAGGCGGCAACTTTAAGTATGCAGTTAGAGTATCATAAAGAAGTCTTAAGGCTGAACAAAAACTGTGGTTAAACCTATAATTGTTTAATATTTGAAACATATAAGGCCGTGAAATTGAGTCAAATGCTTTTGTATATCTAATGCTGACATCATTAGAGGCATCTTATTAATATTCGCTAACTGCATGATACTTAGGTTTCTTCTAATATTATCGGTGGCCTGTCTGGTGGGAATTAAACTAACTTGATCTAGGTGGATTAAATATGGAAGTAATTTATTAATTTGTTGTGCTAATACAGACATAAATATCTTACGGTCTACATTAAGAAGTGAAATAGGTGGATAGTTCTTTAGTAATAATGGATCTCTTTTGGGTTTGGGTATAACAGTTATATGGGCTATATAAAACTCTGGTGGCATCTGTTTACCTTGTAGTAATACATTGCTGTATGTTTTAACATGTGGAAGTAAGACTTGTAAATATTTCTTATACAGTGGGTATGGAAAGTATTCAAACCCCTTTAAATTTGTCACTCTTTGTTTCAGTGTAACCATTTGGTAAATTCGAAAAAGTTAATTGTTTTCTCATTCATGTACACTCTGCACCCCATCTTGATAGAAAAAAAAACAGAAATGTAGATTTTTGCAAATGTACTCAACAAGAAAAAATGAAATATCACATGGTCATAAGTATTGAAACTCTTTGCTCAGACACTCATATGTAAAGGTACCGTCACACATAATGAGATCGCTAGCAAAATCGCCGCTGAGTCACGGTTTCTGTGACGCAGTAGCGATTCCGTTAGCGATCTCGTTATGTGTGACATCTACCAGCGATCAGGCCCCTGCTGTGAGATCTCTAGTCATTGCAGAATGGTCCAGGCCATTTTCTTCAAAGGCGATGTCCTGCTGGGCAGGACACATCGCTGTGTTTGCACTGTGTGACAGGGTCACAGTGACTGCTGAGATCGTGATACAGGTCGCTACTGCGACCTGTATCGTTCCTGCATCGTTGGTAAGGTCTGACTGTTTGACATCTCACCAGCGACCTCCCAGCGACTTACCAGCAATCCCTATCAGGTCACATCGTTTTTCAGATCGCTGGTAAGTCGTTGTGTGTGACTGGGCCTTAAGTCACACGCTGTCCATTTCCTTGTGATCCTCCTTAAGATGGTTCTACTCCTTTATTGGAGTCCAGCTGTGTTTAATTAAACTGATAGGACTTGATTTGGAAAGGCACACACCTGTCTATATAAGACCTCACAGCTCACAGTGCATGTCAGACCAAATGAGAATCATGAGGTCAAAAGAACTGCCCAAGGAGCTCAGAGACAGAATTGTGGCAACGCTCAGATCTGGCTAAGGTTACAAAAGAATTTCTGTAGTACTCAAGGTTCATAAGAGCACAGTGGCCTCCATAATTCTTAAATGGAAGAACTTTGGGACCACGAGAACTGGCTTTCCCACCAAACTGAGTAATTGCGGGAGAAGAGCTTTGGTGAGAGAGGTAAAGAAGAAACCCATGGTCACTGTGGCTAAAGATACAGAGAATCAGTAGGGAGATGGAAGAAAGTTCCAAAAAGTCAACTATCACTGCAGCCTTCCACCAGTCAGGCCTTTATGGCAGAGTGGCCCGACGGAAGCCTCTCCTCAGTGCAAGACATATGAAAGCATGCATAGAGTTTGCAAAAAAACACATGAAGGATTCCCAGACTATGGGAAATAAGATTCTCTGGTCTGATGAGACGAAGATAATTGGTGAAAGTTCTAAGCGGTATGTGTGGAGAAAACCAGGCATTGCTCATCACCTGCCCAATACAATCTCAACAGTGAAACATGGTGGTGGCAACATCATGCTATGGGGGCATTTTTCAGCTGCAGGGACAGGACGACTGGTTGCAATTGAAGGAAAGATGAATGCAGCCAAGTACAGAGATATGAAAACCTCTTCCAGAGTGCTCTGGACCGCAGACTTGGCCAAAGGTTCAACTTCCAACAAGGCAATGACCCTAAGCACATAGCTAAAATAACAAAGGAGTGGCTTCAGAACAACTCTGACCATTCTTGACTGGCCCAGCCAGAGACCTGACCTAAACCCAATTGAGCATCTCTGGAGAGACCTGAAAATAGCGGTCCACCAACGTTCACCATCCAACCTGACGGAACTGGAGAGAATCTGCAAGGAAGAATGGCAGAGAATCCCCAAATCCACGTGTCAAAAACTTGTTGCATCATTCCCAAGAAGACTCATGGCTGTACTAGCTTAAAAGGGTGCTTCTACTCCTCTTGGTATCTTAATTTTGTTATTTTGTATTCTCATATTGTCTGTACATGTCTCCTCTGAGTTGTAAAGTGCTGCGGAACATGTTGGCACTATAGAAATAAAACTTATTATTATTATTATTATTATTATTATTATTATTATTATTACTCAATACAGAGCAAAGGGTCTGAATACTTATGACCATGTGATATTTAAATTTTTCTTGTTTAATAAATTTGCAACAATTTCTACATTTCGTTTTTTTCTGTCAAGATGGGGGGCAGAGTGTACATTAATGACAAAAAATGAACTTTTTTGAATTTACCAAATGGTGCAATGAAATAAAGTAAAAAATGTAAAGGGGTCTGAATACTTTCCGTACAAACAGTAATAAATAGCTGTGAGACCATCTGGCCCTGGAGTATTCCCATCTTTGAGATGCTTAATTACCAATAAAATCTCTTCTTCAGTAACACCTGCTAGAGTATTTATTTTATCGATACGAGAATTCTGTAAGAAAGACTGTATAAGGTCTGTTGGTGTGGACTTCGGGTTTGAAAAGAGTTGCTGATAGGATGAATGGAAAAAGGAAAACATTTTATCTGGATGTCATGTGGTATTACCTGTAGAGTCCTTTATTGCAAAGACTGAGTTCAATGTCTCCCTTTGTTTGAGTTTCCGACCTAGCATCCTGTTAAATTTGTTAGCATATTCATAGTAAGTTGCTTGTGTCCATTTTAAGGCCTTCTCCAACCTAGTGATTAAAGGGAACCTGTCAGCAGAAATGTCCCCTAAAACCTAACAGATTCCCCCTCTGCAGCTCCTGGGCTGCATTCTATAAAGGTCCCTGTTATGATTGTGCCCACTTTCTGACCGAAAAAAAGTGTTTATAAAGTTGTACCTTTTTGGCTTCTGATTCTGTAAATCCGTCACGGGGGCGGGCTGCCTGATGGCCGTTATTCTGCCCCCTGTTCCTGTATGCCGCCCCTATCGCTGATTTCAATACTTCTGGACGCCGCCCACTGCTCCAGCCATCCCCGCGCATGCCCAGTGCCCATCTCTCGGGGATGAGCACTGTGCCCAGCGTCACCGCTGGTGACGTGCACGCAGGGTTAAGATTATGGGCGGTGCTGTGATGTTTATTCCTAAGCAACCGCCCATAATCGCGGGACCGCGCTTTCCCCCTCGGCCTGCTTCTTTCTGCGCAAGCGCGCTGCTGCTGACCTCACTTCGCCTCCTTCCCATCTTGCCCCGAGGCAGGAAATAGATGGGAAGAGCGCGGAGCAGTGACTACACCGAAAGCGCGGTCCCGCGATTATGGGCGGTTGCTTAGGAATAAACATCACAGCACCGCCCATAATCTTAACCCTGCGTGCACGTCACCAGCGGTGACGCTGGGCACAGTGCTCATCCCCGAGAGATGGGCACTGGGCATGCGCGGGGATGGCTGGAGCAGTGGGCGGCGTCCAGAAGTATTGAAATCAGCGATGGGGGCGGCATACAGGACCAGGGGGCAGAATAATGGCCATCAGGCAGCCCGCCCCCGTGACGGATTTACAGAATCAGAAGCCAAAAAGGTACAACTTTATAAACACTTTTTTTCGGTCAGAAAGTGGGCACAATCATAACAGGGACCTTTATAGAATGCAGCCCAGGAGCTGCAGAGGGGGAATCTGTTAGGTTTTAGGGGACATTTCTGCTGACAGGTTCCCTTTAAGATAGCATTTACCATATATACTCGAGTATAAGCAGACTTTTGCAGCACATTTTTTTGCAGAGAAAGCCCCCTTCTGCTTATACTCATGTATACTCAAATAATTATTCTCACCTATCCTCCGTTCCCTCGGTGTCTTTTAGTAATATCCTCATATTGGTCCCCTTATTGTCCCCTATTATGACGTTGTTCACATACAAACACAAAAAAATCTTTTTACCTGTCGTCCATTTCCTCTATGTCCTCTTACCTTCTTCTTGAGGACCGCAGGCACATAGACCCATCAACGATCTCGGCCGGTGCAGGGGTCGCCACTGTCGTCAGAGTTTTGCTTCAGTTGAATTATATGCGGTGACGCAAATCATTCGACTGAAGTAAATAAAGCGCTGATGGCAGCGGTGGCCAAGATCATCGAGGAGTCTATGTGCCTGTGGTCTGCAAGAAACAGGTAAGACGGCACGGAGGTAATGGAGGACAGGTGAAAAGATTTTTTTGTGTTTGTATGTGAACAACGTCATAATAGGGGATAAAAGGGGACCAATATAAGGATATTACTAAAGGACCTACCCAGGTCACAGAAACTAATATGCTAGCAGGATGCAGCAGATCCCTTTGATAAAGGGGGAGGCAACACAGGTGCAAAATACTGATGAGACAACCTTACAACCTACCAATTCATGGAGGGGTGACTGCCTAGTATTAGAATTGCACACGGATAACGCTGGTGTCAGGTGCTGGTCACACAATGTAGTGCACAGTGTTTGGTTTACATCCTAGTGACACCCATACTATTAGATCAGGCAGGCTGCCCAGCACTATACAAGTGCACCCCACCAGACACTCTAGTTTACAAGGCCAACATAGAAGAGCTTGGCTGCATTCTGCATGAAAATAAATATAAAGTGTAAACATTTTTTATATAATAAATATATGAGGTACTAGTCAATATTTAGCCAAAATACGCAACCTGCCTAATCTAATAGTAGGGAGTCACTAATAGGCTGTAAGCCAGACACTGTGCACCATGTGTGTAACCAGCGCTCTATGCAAGCATTTTACGGGTGCAATTCTAATGCTAACCAGTCACCCCTCCATGAATTGGTAGGTTGTAAGGTTGTCTCATCAGTATTTTGCACTTGTGCTGTCTCCACGTTTATCACGGGGGATGGGTAGGTAAATACTGTTGCTTTTCTTTTGTTGTGGTAATTGTGTTGGATTTTGGGGGGAAAATTTAATTTCTGTTTTCTGTGGTTTTTGCTTTCAATTCTGTCTGCAGTTTGCTAAAGATCATCTGGAGAAGCCAGTAGGCAATGATTTGTAGACAGTTGAGACCAAAATAGAGCTTTTTGGTTTAAAAGAGAAGTGTTATTTTTGGAGATGTCAGTGTAGGTGGACGGCCATGCCTTGATAGGTTTGCAGTTGTGCCGTAATCCTTCAATTTTTGGATGATTGAACAATGCTAAGTGAGCTGTTCAGAGTGTAAGCTATTTTATTTTTATAACCTAACCCTGCTTTACTCTTTCCACAACTTTGTTCTCTGACCTATCTGTTGTATTCCTTGGTTTTCATGCTGAATTTTGATCCTTAATGTTCTTAAACTGTAGTCACACTGAGAATAAATTACAGGTGTATTTAATTAACTAATTAGGCAACTTCTGGAGGCAATTGGCCACTCACAATTTTATTTAGGCGTATCAGGCCACAGGGGGCTGAATACAAATGCACATTATAATTTATGTGTTTAAAATATGTAGAAAACTGTGTATCCTTTCTTTACACTTCACAAATACCGTATTTTTTGGATTATAAGAAGCACTTTTCCTCCCAAAAAGTTGGGAGGGGTGCGTCTTATAATCTGAATGTAGATTACTGGGGGTGTGAGAGCGGGTAGAGAATGGTGACAGGAGGCAAGGGCGAGCAGTGGCGATGCTGTGGGCTGTGTGATGCGGGCGCTGTGCTGCTGCTAGGCTGTGCAGCAGGTGCTGCTCTGTGCAGTGCTCTGTGCGGCGGGCAGCGCTGCTCTGTGCGGTACTGCTTTGTGCAGAGGGCAGTGCTGCTTGGCTCAAGATCTTCTCTGCACATACGCCGCCTCCGGCCCACTGATGTCCCAGCAATGGACTTAAGGTGGCGCATGTGCGCAGATGAGATCTCGGCTTGTCATTGAGCCGATAACTCAATTTGCACATGCACCGACTCTTGGCGCTATTTCTTTGAAGCCTGAACTGCTTATAGTTCCTGTCTGTTTTCTCAGTCTCACAGCACCACCGAGCATCTGGGACATCCGCACCGGCCGCAGCATCGCCCTGCTCCACGATTGCTGCCGCTCCCACCCAGTAAGACAACACCGTATTAGAAGATGGACCCCATTTTTTTTTCCGATGCATCTTAGGCCCGTTTCACACGTCAGTGAAAAACAGTGACGTTTTTCACTGGCGTGTAAAACACGCACATGTCCCTGCGTGTGCCGTGATTCACGGCACACATGGGTTGTCTAAGTGCAATCCGGGCTCCGCTCTCCGTGGCCCGTGATTGCACTTAGAAAACAACTCACCTGCGCCCGCTCCCGCTGTCCATGGTGCTGAATCCTCCCACGATGCAGCATCCGGCCCGCGGTGACCCCTGCAGCAGCTGCTTCCGGGTCGGCTGTGTCGCGCATAATGAATATGCGCGACAGTAATCAGCCGGCTTAGAAGCAGCAGGGAGAACGGGCTGCAGAGAGCGCGCCTGAAGCTGGGTGAGTTAAAATGTTTATTATTTAAATGCACGTTTTTTTCTGGCACGTGTTTCACGGACCACACCACTGCGTGGTCCGTGGAACATCAGTGATGCCAGAAAAAAATGGACATGTCTCCGTGCAGCAATCACGCACACGCGGGTACGCTGCACGGAGACACGTGCAGTGATACATCACTGACGTGTGAGCAGACCCATTCATTATAATGGGTCTGCGTATGTCAGTGATTCTGGTATGTTTAAAAAAAAGCACAAACGTACCAGAATCACTGACGTGTGAAAGGGGCCTTATAAAACGAAAAATACGGTACTTGCTACTTTGTGTTGGTATTACACATGAAGTCCCAAAAAAATACATTTAAGTTTGTGGGTGTAATGTGAAAAAATGTGCAAAAAGTCACAGAGTATGAATAGTTTTTTAAGGCACTTTATCTCATAGCAGTCACTGTCAGACTCACTAGCATATTACACCATCTAGATTGTGTAAAGTATCTCATAATTAAAGTAATATTTTTACTAACACAATGTTAGAATCATCTTAAAGGTGGACTAAGGGGCACTTTGCACACTGCGACATCGCAGGTGCGATGTCGGTGGGGTCAAATTGAAAATGACGCACTTCCGGCATCGCATGCGACATCGCAGTGTGTAAAGGCTGGATGATACGATTAACGAGCGCAAAAGCGTCGTAATCGTATCATCGGTACAGCGTCGGCGTAATCCATGATTACGCTGACGCGACGGTCCGATGTTGTTCCTCGCTCCTGCGGCTGCACACATCGCTGTGTGTGAAGTCGCAGGAGCGAGGAACGTCTCCTACCGGCCTCACTGCGGCTTCCGTAGGATATGCGGAAGGAAGGAGGTGGGCAGGATGTTGACATCCTGCTCATCTCCGCCCCTCCGCTCTGATTGGCCGCCTGCCGTGTGACGTCGCAGTGACGCCGCACGACCCGCCCCCTTAACAAGGAGGCGGGTCGCCGGCCACAGGGACGTCGCACGGCAGGTGAGTGTGTGTGTGAAGCTGGCGTAGCGATAACTTTCGCTACGCCAGCTATCACCACATATCGCTGCTGCGACGGGGGCGGGCACTATCGCACTCGGCATCGCAGCATCGGCCTGCGATGTCGTAGTGTGCAAAGTGCCCCTAAGGGTACCGTCACACTTTAGCGACGCTCCAGCAATCCCACCAGCGATCTGACCTGGTCAGGATCGATGCTGTGTCGCTACATGGTCGCTGGTCAGTTGTCAATCAGGCAGATCTTACCAGCGACCAGTGACCATCCCCCAGCCAGCAGCGACGTGTGGAAGCGATGCTGCGCTTGGCAACTAAGGTAAATATCGGGTAACCAAGTGCTTGGTTACCCGATATTTACCTTGGTTACCAGCGCACACCGCTTAGCGCTGGCTCCCTGCACTCCTATCCAGAGTACACATCGGATTAATAAGCAAACCGCTTTGCTTATTTACCCGATGTGTACTCCGGCTACTTGTGCAGGGAGCAGGGAGCCGGCACTGGCAGCCTGAGAGCGGCGGACGCTAGTAACCAAGGTAAATAACGGGTAACCAAGCAAAGCGCTTCGCTTGGTTAACCGATATTTACCTTGGTTACAGCTTACCGCAGGCTGCCAGACACCGGCTCCTGCTCCCTGCACATTCATATCGTTGCTCTCTCGCTGTCACACACAGCGATGTGTGCTTCACAGCGGGAGTGCAACGTCCAAAAAATGAACCAGCACTGTGTGTAACGAGCAGCGATTTCACAGCAGGGGCCAGATCGCTGCTCAGTGTCACACACAGCGAGATCGCTAATGAGGTCACTGGTGCGTCACAAAAACCGTGACTCAGCAGCTATCTTGCTAGCGATCTTGCTATGTGCGAAGTACCCCTAAATCTACTGTGTAAGTCACTCAGCTTTATTAGAATAGTCCACGTTACATGAAAATATATTTACAAGGTTCTTAAAATTATCCATGAACAGGAAAATGAACATGACTTTTCAGTTTATATATTATCATATACAGTGCTTACAAGTAGTATTCAACCCCCTGCAGATTTAGCAGGTTTGATAAGATGCAAATAAGTTAGAGCCTGCAAACTTCAAACAAGAGCAGGATTTATTAACAGATGCATAAATCTTACAAACCAACAAGTTATGTTGCTCAGTTAAATTTTAATAAATTTTCAACATAAAAGTGTGGGTCAATTATTATTCAACCCCTAGGTTTAATATTTTGTGGAATAACCCTTGTTTGCAATTACAGCTAATAATCGTCTTTTATAAGACCTGATCAGGCCGGCACAGGTCTCTGGAGTTATCTTGGCCCACTCCTCCATGCAGATCTTCTCCAAGTTATCTAGGTTCTTTGAGTGTCTCACGTGGACTTTAATCTTGAGCTCCTTCCACAAGTTTTCAATTGGGTTAAGGTCAGGAGACTGACTAGGCCACTGCAACACCTTGATTTTTTCCCTCTTGAACCAGGCCTTGGTTTTCTTGGCTGTGTGCTTTGGGTCGTTGTCTTGTTGGAAGATGAAATGACGACCCATCTTAAGATCTTTGATGGAGGAGCGCAGGTTCTTGGCCAAAATCTCCAGGTAGGCCGTGCTATCCATCTTCCCATGGATGCGGACCAGATGGCCAGGCCTCTTGGCTGAGAAACAGCCCCACAGCATGATGCTGCCACCACCATGCTTGACTGTAGGGATGGTATTCTTGGGGTCGTATGCAGTGCCATCCAGTCTCTAAACGTCACGTGTGTGGTTGCCACCAAAGATCTCGATCTTGGTCTCATCAGACCAGAGAACCTTGAACCAGTCTGTCTCAGAGTCCTCCAAGTGATCATGAGCAAACTGTAGACGAGCCTTGACATGACGCTTTGAAAGTAAAAGTACCTTACGGGCTTGTCTGGAACGGAAACCATTGCGGTGGAGTACGTTACTTATGGTATTGACTGAAACCAATGTCCCCACTGCCATGAGATCTTCCCGGAGCTCCTTCCTTGTTGTCCTTGGGTTAGCCTTGACTCTTCGGACAAGCCTGGCCTCGGCACGGGTGGAAACTTTCAAAGGCTGTCCAGGCCGTGGAAGGCTAACAGTAGTTCCATAAGCCTTCCACTTCTGGATAATGCTCCCAACAGTGGTGACAGGTAGGCCCAACTCCTTGGAAAGGGTTTTGTACCCCTTGCCAGCCTTGTGACCCTCCACGATCTTGTCTCTGATGGCCTTGGAATGCTCCTTTGTCTTTCCCATGTTGACCAAGTATGAGTGCTGTTCACAAGTTTGGGGAGGGTCTTAATTAGTCAGAAAAGGCTGGAAAAAGAGATAATTAATCCAAACATGTGAAGCTCATTGTTCTTTGTGCCTGAAATACTTCTTAATACTTTAGGGGAACCAAACAGAATTCTGGTGGTTTGAGGGGTTGAATAATAAATGACCCTCTGAATAAACTTGTCACAATTTAAAAAAAAAAAAGAAATAACATTCTTTTTTGCTGCAGTGCATTTCACACTTCCAGGCTGATCTACAGTCCAAATGTCACAATGCCAAGTTAATTCCGAATGTGTAAACCTGCTAAATCTGCAGGGGGTTGAATACTACTTGTAGGCACTGTACATTATACCAGCTAGATCATGTTCACAACTGTGCTAGTAGTGATGAAGAACACTCACGTTCACATTGATTGGCAGTGTCCACAGTGGCTGGACGCCAAGGCTTCTGATTATACCCTGGGCAGCAGTGGTCACATATTTCTCCGCACGTGTTATGTTGGCAGGTACATCGATACCTTCACAAAAAATATAAAACAAATTAATAGCTGAACGGTATGTTTTGTTAATGGACGACTAATCCCCATAGCAGGATATTTCCATGTTTATTGTAGTAATAATTAATTTTATTTAAGTTCTGCCTGGTAAACAGAAGATTACAGAGCAGCATTTATAGCAATGTGGTCGCTGGATTTCAATATTATTCTCAATTACTGACTGCTCTTTCATAAATGTCCTAGTAAATCATTAAAGAAGCTCTGAACGCTGTCATTAGAAATCACATGATGAATATCAACAAGTATAATGATTTTTGCACAAAAATGCTGCCTAAAATACTAGAGATGTCACTGTATGTAATAAGGGATGTAAAGCGGTAGCTACCTATTCAGTATTATTGTAAAATAATTGCTAGTAATGCAATTACCTAAAGGGGGCTTTACACGCTACGACATCGCTAATGTGAAGTCGTTGGGGTCACGGAATTGGTGACGCACATCCGGCCGCATTAGCAATGCCGTTGCGTATGACACCTATGAGCGATTTTGCATCGTTGCAAAAACGTGCAAAATCGCTCATCGGTGACATGGGGGTCCATTCTCAAAAATTGTTACTGCAGCAGTAACGAAGTTGTTCCTCGTTCCTGCGGCAGCACACATCGCTTCCTGTGACACCGCAGGAACGAGGAAGCTCCCCTTACCTGCCTCCCGGCCGCAATGCGGAAGGAAGGAAGGAGGTGGGCAGGATGTTACGTCCCGCTCATCTCTGCCCCTCCGCTTCTATTGGGCGGCCGCTCAGTGACGCAGCTGTGACGTCGCTGTGATGCTGAACGAACCGCCCCCTTAGAAAGGAGGCGGTTCGCCGGTCACAGCGACGTCGCCGGACAGGTAAGTAGTGTGACGGGTCCGGGCGATGTTGTGCAGCACGGGCAGCGATTTGCCCGTGTCGCACAACAGATGGGGGCGGGTACCCACGCTAGCGATATCGGTACTGATATCGCAGCGTGTAAAGCGGCCTTAAGGGTGACAGTTTTGTGGCTGAATACATCTAAATGAGGTTGTTTTTGCATTCTGCATGTGCATGGAGGTCTGAAACCCATATTTAGGCCCCATTGACTTGTATGGTTTTCATGTACATGTTTTACCTGTATTTTTAATGTGTAGAACATGTACCCATTATAATCTATGGAGATATTTATGTGTCTGGAAAGTTTTTGTGGACCGTGTGTTCGCAAAAAAAAAAAAATCAGAGACATATCCCATATCACCCCAAACATCTAAATTATCCATTGAAATCTTTGTTTGCACACAAGGATCCAACAATCGTGAAGTTCTAAGCAAAGTCAGGCACTTTCAGGAGATATTAGTGTATTGAGCAAGGCGGCGACTACTAGTCAGATTCTGGCCAGGGGTATGCATACTACATAATTGCAATCAATCAACCACCGCTCTCACCTAAGAATCCAGCGAATCCTTGCAGGGTTCAGTGAGTGCGTTGAGGATTTAGAAGTCTACAGCTATATACAATGACTGCAGACTTATCATTGTAGACCAGACAAACCCTTAAATTTTGAACATCAACTGTTACTTACAGGTTCTGGTTGCCAAAACTCCATACACTGCAAACATTAGCGTGACCATGGCATACGCAGCGACCTCCAATGCTTACATCCTTAATACTATAGTAATACTAGAAAGATAAATTATATTAGCTGTTACTCAAAAATATACTCTATTTAACAAATAAATACTAAAGTGTGACATATATATACTGTATATACAGTGTGTCCACCCATATCCTGTCCACCGCCATTACCATGAGAACGGCGGCAGCTATAAGCATAGAAGTGGTGTCTAGGTATAGTAAAGTAGCCATGCGCTACGCAATGAAACCACCTATAGCGCCACCTGGAGGAAAACAACGGAGTTAGCATTTTTTCTCGAAAACGGAACAAGATAGAGAAAAAAAGTGAATTACAAAGTCGTAGGGCATCATCAATTGAATACGAATCAACACCTTGCATACAGAAATGCTATGATAAGAACGTGTAAAACTCACAAGGCTGCGGACGGGAAGCGATACCTCATGGAGACCTTCCTACAAGTCATTGGGTATGGTGGCTGTGTGGAGTGGCCTCCACGCTCACCTGACCTGACCCCATTGTACTTCTTTCTGTGAGGTCACATCAAACAGCAGGTGTATGCGACCCCTCCACCAACATTGCAGGACCTACGACGACGTATCACAGATGCTTGTGCAAATGTGTCACCTACCATATTGTACAACGTGCAGCAAGATACAGTATGCTGTCCAGAGTCCAGATGTGCATTGCAGCTGACGGAAGCCACTTTGAGCATCAAAGTTAAATGAGCGCCATATGCGTGACCCGCATTTAATGTTTTGGTGGGGTCATGGGTTTCATATCATAGCAGTTTTATATGCAAGGTGTCAATTCGTATTGAATTGATGATGCCCTACAATTTTTTAATTCACTTTTTTTCTCTATCTCGTTCTGTTTTCAATGATAAAAATGCTAATTCCGTTGTTTTCCACCAGGTGGCGCTATAGGTGGTTTCATTGCCAAGCGCATGGCTACTTTACTATACCTAGACACCACTTCTATGCCTATAGCTGCCGCCGTTCTCAAGTTAATGGCGGTAGACAGGATATGGGTGGACACACTGTATATCTATCTATCTATCTATCTATCTATCTATCTATATATATATATATATATATATATATACACATACATACACATACATATTACACTAGTATATGTTACTTATTTCTATGTATTTTATCATATTATACCAATAGAAATCATGTCCTTTGGAAATTGAAAAATGGGAGTACATGCCCATGATCAGGACACGCTGTATTCTAGATACAGCGTGTCTCCTCTTGCGGGGACCCGAGAGCTCTCCGCAGAACTATGCAGTGTCTGTGTTCACAATCAAGTTTCTGGGCGCAGTGGATTCTAGCTATGTTCCTGGCCAAGAAAACTCTCGACCCCGAAGGCATAAATTGATGTTTCACCTTGAAAGCCGAGCCACAGATCAGTTTACGCTGTGGAAATAAGAAGCACAGTGGGCATGGGATTTCTATACATTCCATCCACTGTGCTTGTACTGTACAATTCAGCAGTTTGGATGCAGGGAAAACATGCTGGGTACAAAACGCTAAGGACAGTGATCATATGCACGTACCCAAATGTTTTCAAAGAGTTTATGGATAAGAAAATATTAGAATAAAACATGATTGCTTTATCAACATTTAATATATGGTGCTGCCTGCATATCTGCACCCAGCCTATGCATATAGCAGCCTTAGGATACATAATCACAATGAGTTTTTACCACGTTTTTGATGTTGCGTTTTACAGTTCAAGCAAAGTGATTAATAGAAATCTGATGTCCACTTTGTGTAATTTCATCTGAAGTGCGTTTTTCCAAGTCGCATCATGGAAATTTCTCTTATGGGTACACTGAGTTTTCTGTGCAGAATTTCCCCACACACTTGCATTAGAAGCAGAAAATCCGCAGGTATAAAATAGCCCATGCGTTTTTACTGCATTTCCTAGGCCTAAACATATCCAAAACACATGTAATCCGCACCTAAGAAGGTCAATACCAGGCAGCTTTATTTAAAGCATAATACACCAAACAGAGACAAAAAAATGTGTCATCAAAAACGCAATAAAAATGCAGTGTCAAAAACACACAAAAAACGCAATGAAAAAAGTTACAAAAGGTGCAGAAATTCTGTAATGTCAAAAGCTCAACAAATACTGATCTTGGGAATGTAGACTAACTAGCTTCACTTAAATCCCAACACAATCTACTGCAGCTGTTTTATACCGCCAATAAAGTGCCTATTAACATACCGCACTCCTGTGTGCAGGTATTCCTTATCACCTGCACACATTAAAGGGAACCTATGATAAAGAAGCAGTGGATCAGTTGAGCCGACGCTTGTGACCAATAAAAATTATACCTTTTCTTTTCAGATCTGATACACCATATACAAATCAGGCAAGAAATGTACAAGGGATGGGTCACTGGAAGAGGCGGTCTGGGAATGTGGATGCGCCCTCAATGTACTCCTAGCCTTGGCGTCTCTGATTACATTTCTCTTGACTGGCATAGTGGATGTATCATTTTTAATCCTAACTCAACAATACTACTACTTCAATATTTAAAACCTACAGACAGGATCCCTTTAAAGAGCCATCAGCAGCAATCAGTAGACAACCGATGAGAAGGGAACCTCATATTGACCGAAATGGCCAGTCTATGTGTTCTCAGTACTTGCTGAGCAGTAATCTGAGTGTTTCACTTTTCTGGACTACTAAAAGCCTCCTGCATCCAAAAATAATATTATTACTCCACAGTTTACAACCCCCTTCATTGGCCTCTACTCGTGATTTAGGGAAAACAAGCTGAAATGTCACATCCTGGCTGAAAGTGGGTTACTAGCAGAAAGGTAGTAGAATTACCTTCTAGGAAGTTTTATAAACTATGAAAACACTGAGCAATCAATGAAAGAAATATATGACACGCACTGGTGGACACAGACAGAAAAGGGCCCTGTGCAATAACAATATATGGGCCCTTTGTAGTCAAATAGCTCATGAAAATGCCCAATCCCGTCTTCTTTTAGCAGTGGAAATTGCCCCCTGATCTCTTGGGCCCCTGAGCGGCTGTACGGGTTGCACCAATGATATGTCCTCCCCTGATGACAACACGGTCATGATATTAGACATTATTATTTTTCTGTCTTTAATTCCTTTATGTGGAACTTTGGTTAGAATATAGGTGTGATTTTACCAAGTGTTTTTTAAAGGTATGTCACATACATCATACACACGGTAGAGGCAAACAAAATCTCTCCAATGGCACTTACCCTTCGTGTTACTGTTTGATCTTTTTCTGCCTTTGATATTAGATGACCAAGAAGAGTGTTTGTTCTGAGGAAGCGCAGACGAATGTTTGTAGCTTTTGTAAATTCTCTTAGTATAGGAGAGTCCATGAAATGCTTAGCACCAGGCCGTCCGCTTACCAGCCTCACGACCACCTGAAACACACAACATAAATCAATAGTTTATGAAAACATAATTTATAAACCTTTTAGGCCACACATTGAGTATTTGGTTAAGGGGGCTTTACACGCTACGATATCGTTAATGTTTTATCGTCGGGGTCAAGTTGTTAGTGACGCACATCCGGCGTCATTAACGATATCGCAGCGCGTGACACTTACCAGCGACCTTAAGCGACCTCAAAAATGGTGAAAATCGTTCACCATAGAGAGGTCGTCCCAAAACCAAAAATTGGTAATGGTTGATTATCGATGTTGTTCGTCGCTCCTGCGGCAGCACACATCACTGTGTGTGACACCGCAGGAGCGAGGAACGTCTCCTTACCTGCCGCCGGCCGCAATGAGGAAGGAAGGAGGTGGGCCAGATGTTACGTCCCGCTCATCTCCACCCCTCCGCTTTGATTGGCCGGCCGCTTAGTGACGTCGCCGTGATGCCGAACGTCCCTCCCCCTTGAGGGAGGGATTGTTCGGCAGTCACAGTGACGCCACCGACCAGGTAAGTATGTGTGACGCTGCCGTAGCGATAATGTTCGCTGCGGCAGCGATCACACGAAATCGCATGCACGACGGGGGTGGGTGCTTTTGCGTACGATATCGCTAGCAATTGCTAATAATTAATTTTCCCCCTAAAAAAAGTATATTTATTGCCTCTTATTAGAGCTATTACCCCTCCATGTATAAATATGTAGCTTCCCTATCTGGAGGCTTCACATAGTTTTCAAGGTTAGTAATGTTCGTTAGGGCATGAAATGGCTGTGAGGATTCGTTGACATGAGCGTATACCTTGGACGAGGGCAATCCGATGTTTTATCAGATAGCCCTCGGACCAATGTCATAGTATGGGGCAGCGTGACCAGTGCTTTTTCTCATGCCGATTCGGCATGAGAAACAAATCAGCAGCGTACATCGGACACTATGTATCCGTTATTTTCTATTGATGCAATAGCATAATAGGGGTGATTCTTGCTTAAGAACATATAACCTAGTCGCTTCTTAAAGGCTTTATAATTGCTGTATATAATGAACATATTCAATTATAAGACTTTTGACTAAAACCGCTTTAAAGCACCACTTCAGCATTTTGGTGTTTTTTTCAGCGCTAAAGTAGTGCTTTAAGTGTCTCGCGGCGCCATCTTTTGCCTGTAACTTTTGACTGGCCAAAAGTCAGAATTTAAGTCACAAGCTTTCAATTTAACTCTATGATAGCCAGAACATGGTTCTTATAGAATTGTATTGATTTGTGACCTCTAACATACTTCATGAAACATTAGAGCTGCAGGCAAGACACAAATTGCTGGAGACAGACCAGAGCGGTGCCGGAAACAGATAAAGATGGTGGCAGGTGAGTTTAAGACAGGGGAAAAGGGACTTACATTTAGGCTATGTGCACACGTGTGCGCTCTGCACCGCACCGAAAATGTGCGTTCTGAAGCGCATGGTGCCGGCAGATTCGTGCGCTCTGCATGCTGCCTCTCCCTATAAACAGCATGCACAACGCACGAAAGAAGTGACATGTCACTTCTTAGAACGCAGCGATTCGGCAAGCAGCCGAATCGCTGCGTTCTAACATGCCACGTGCGCACGGCCCCTGCACAATCTCCAAAGATTGTGCAGGGGACGCAGGACGCATGCAGTTACGCTGCGGTGCAGAACGCAGCGTAACTGCATGTAATACGCAGACGTGCGCACATACCCTTAAAGCATCACTCCAGCGGTGAAATAAAAAAAAAAAATGAGTGGTGCTCTTAAAAAGACAATACTTGTCGGAAACATTGTGTTTAACAACAATCATCACCCTCATGCACTCTCCAAAGTACAGTATAACTGGCACAGTCAGAACTTGCATTTGATTTCCCTTCACTCAATGCTGATCTTATTACATTCCATTACAATTAAATGACTTTATTACTGATCCAGTAGCAAGTTTGGAAAAGGTAATTATTTTTTTATAATTATACAACACATAGGCGTGGTTCCCAAGTTTTGGCAAGTTTATCAGCACCATGAAAAGCAATTTACATTATTTGGAACCAGAAAGACATGAACAGATGTTCTATTTTATAGATATATTTTCAGCTCAGGACATGCTTCTTCACCCATTATTTATCTTATTATCCAAATGCAACGCAAAAACATTTGGAACAATTACTTCGTCTCAAATATTACACCCAAGAATTTTCTTTGAGATCAAAGAGTCTTTACATATGTGGGTTTTTTTTTAGGTAATCCCATTAGCACAGCACAATATTAAAAATATGTATTAGTTCTAAAGTTAACCTAAAGGGAACCTGTCAGGTGCAATATGTACCCAGGACCACGAGCAGTTCTGGGTGCATATTGCTAATCCCTGCCTAACTGTCCCTGTATACACTAGCATAGATAAAGAGATCTTTAGAAAAAGTATTTCTAAAGATCCTTTATGATATGCTAATGAGCGCAGTGACTAGTCACAGAGGCATTAGTTGCTGCGCTCATTCTTCTCTCTTAAGGCCGCTTTACACGCTGCGACATCTCTAGCATCGGCTAGCGATGTCGCGTGCGATAGCACCCGCCCCCGTCGGTGGCACGATATGTGGTGATCGCTGCCGTAGCGGACATTATCGCTACGGCAGCGTCACATGCACATACCTGCTCTGCGACGTCGCTGTGACCGGCGAACCGCCTCCTTTCTAAGGGGGAGGTTCGTTCAGCGTTACAGCGACGTCAGAGCAGCGTCACTGAACCGCCGCCCAATAGAAAAGGAGGGGAGGAGATGAGCGGCCATTACATACCGCCCCCCTCCTTCCTTCCTCCTTTTCCGGTGGACGCAGGTAAGGAGATGTTTGTCATTCCAGCGGTGTCACACATAGCGATATGTGCTGCCACAGGAACGACAAACAACATCGTTACTGCAGCAGCAACAATACTTGGGAAGAGGGGGGCATGTCACCGATTAGCGATTTTGAATGTTTTGGCGACGATTCAAAATCGCTCATAGGTGTCACACACAACGACATCGCTAAAGCGGCTGGATGTGCGTCACGAATTATGTGACACCAACGAGATCGCTTTAGCTTTTGATCATCAAAACGCGATAAATACATGTGCGTATTTACCGCGTTTTAGCCGCGTTTTTAGCGCTATTTACATGCTTTTCCATTGCTAAAAGACAGATGCGTTTTAATTACAAAGACACTACTAAATAAAGTTTGAAAGGGAACCTGTCAGCAGAGATTTCGCAATAAACCTAAAAGTTTCCCTTCTGCAGCTCCTGGGCTGCATTCTGGAAAGGTTCCTGTTGTTATTGTGCCCCCTTTGAGACCTAAATAAATACTTTATAAATTCTTACCTTTTTGTATGCAAATGTTTTTTTATGGTCACGGGGCGGGCTGTCTTGCGTCCGTTATTCGCCTCCTGCCGCTTTATGCTGTCCCCCATTGCTCATTTCCATACATGAGGACGCCGCCCAGTGCTCCCGAGGTCTCGCGCATGCCCAGTGGCACTAACGCGGGACAGCACTCTATAAAGCGTGACCACTGGTGAGGTGATTGCGCAGGCGTGAGATTATGGGCAGCGCTGTGATTGTCATCGGCAGCGTCATCCAAGTACCCGGCCATAATCTCGTGCCTGCGTTTTTACCTCTGCCTCCACCGTTATGCGCAAGCGCTGGCCATATGTACCCAAGTCACCTATTACCGCAGGCGCGAGATTATGGGCGGCGCTGTGATTGTCATCAGCAGAGTCATCCAAGTACCCGCCCATAATCTCGCGCCTGCAGTAATAGGTGACGTGGCTTCATATGGCATAACGGTGCAGGCAGAGACGGTGGAGGCAGAGGGAAAAGCGCGAGCATGAGATTATGGGCGGGTACTTGGATGACGCTGCTGACGACAATCACAGCGCCGCCCAAAATCTCACGCCTGCGCAATCACCTCACCAGCGGTCACGCTTTACACAGTTCTGTCCCACGATAGTGCCACTGGCCATGCGCGAGACCTCGGGAGCACTGGGCGGCGTCCTCATGTATGGAAATGAGCAATGGGGGACGGCGTAAAGCGGCAGTAGGCGAATAACGGAAGCAAGACAGCCCGCCCCGTGACCATAAAAAAACATTTGCATACAAAAAGGTAAGAATTTCTAAAGTATTTATTTAGGTCTCAAAGGGGGCACAATAACAACAGGAACCTTTCTAGAATGCAGCCCAGGATCTGCAGAAAAGGAATCTTTTAGGTTTATTGCGAAATTTCTGCTGACAGGTTCCCTTTAACATACAAACACTATGAAAAAAGGGAGAAAAAAAATGAAAACTAATATAATGTTATAACTCACAAAGAAAATAGTTTTATTTAATATAATTATAGCGGTTATATACTATATATGGCTAAAATATCAATAAATTAATATTTTTCATTAATTTAATTGTCGGACTATGTGTGTGTGTAAAGGGACATATCATGCCAATGTGGCGCCCTGGACAAGCCAGGTCGTCACAGAACTACACCAAACACACCCCACACCCCGGTTAGGCACACCGAAGCCAAACACAAAATCCTTGTTGCCTCCCTCCAGGGGCTGATGTCCACACCAGGGGGTGGGCCAGGCGGTTGGTCCCGCCCACCGAGGAGTTCGCAGTCCTGGAGGCGGGAAAAGGGAAGGAGTTGAGAGTTGAGTAGTGAAAGTGAGAGGACGTAAAGTGGTAGTGGAGCAGTCTGAAGGTGGTCCGGGTGTGTGGCCCGGACGGAACAGCAAGGTTGGCAGACGGTGGTGACCGTCTGCAGGAGAGGCCTATTGGAGCAAACCGTAAGGACCGTGGACGGGCGGTGGCCCGGCGGTACCGGATCAGCGAGCAAAGAGAAGCCAGCACCATCCGGCAGGGCTTACGGACCCCGACAAGGCTAGGAGTCGCCGTTGAATTTGTCAAATCCGTTAGCGAAGGGAACCTCCGGGGTTTCCCAGCACTCAAGTCCCGATTGAAGGCGACAGCTCAAACCGAAAAGGGAAACACAGTCACCGCCAAGGCTACAGTTCCCAGGGCCAGAGCCTGCGGGCAAAAGGGGCTCCCTCAGCATCCACCCAAGCTGGAGAGAGGGTTACCAGTGGGAAGCCATTGGAACCATCACACAACACAGGTGCAGGGAAAGGCAGTCACCATCAACCTGCCGGGAGGAGAAACACCGCAGCCGTCTGTGGGACCCGTCCATCCAGCCGTTTGTTTTACCGGAGACTTTGCATTCGTCATTGGCTGAGTGAGTACCACCGTGCCGTGCGGCACAGCGCTGCCCCCGCGACCCTGCACCTCACCAGGCCCCATGACCCGCCTGCCATTCCTACCCAACCCTTCACCGGGCCCCGGGACAACCAAACCCCCTACACACAGAGGGGAGAACCAACATCCAAGCTGCTCCCTGTCATCGCTCCCGGGATCCCAGGTCCAGAGCAGCGGTGGTGTCACCAATCTCACCACAACCGTGGGTGGCGTCACGGACAATATCCCTAAACCCAAACCACCCCCTTTCACTCACGGGTGAGGAACGCCGCACGAGTCCCCAGGATTTGGCCCACCGCTCGAGCCACCACCGAGCAGCAGCAGCAGCAGCCGGACCCGAGCAGTGGGTGAGCGCAGCGTCCCCTCCTCCGCCCGCGACACCATTATTTTGATGTCAGAAACTTATATAGTCCAAAACGCATGTTTTCTGCAGCTAAAAAGCATGTAAAACGCTGGAATTTTGATGTTGCTTGCTTTTTGCTACTTCTCATTGACTTCAATGTTAGCAAAACGCAGCCCAAATGGCAAAAACAATTGACATGCTGCTTCTTTGAACGCTGAGTTTTTGCCCCAAATTATGCAAATTAAAAGCAGCGTTTTGAACTGCAAAGTGTGGACAAGAAATACTCATTTTCCATAGACTTTGCTTGAAAATCAAAACGCATGCATTTTGGCATGAAAACGGTGCAGTTCAAAACGCTGCTGAAAAGCAGCTGAAACACAGGTGAAAACGCAAAGTGCGGACACAGCCTTAGCATGATAGCAGGCCCACAGGGGCGTACAGACTTATGTGATAAATTGACCCTTTATTCCCTGTGCTGGATCCTTTTTGGTCCATGTGTCAGTTTTTACATGTTTCTTGAAAAAAAACTAAAAAATTCAAAGCTTCTCCTCAAGTCTCAACTATTCAATAGAAACCTAAAAGTCAGTGCGTTGTAAGAATCTGAGCTTTGTACCATTTCTCTAATTTAAGTGTCTCTGTAATTTGCAAATATTTTCAGTTTTTACTTATGTTTGTCTTTCCTTATTTTTTTTTTTTCCAATTTAAAGTTTTATTAGTTTTCAAAGAAAAGAATACAAGCAACATCACTGTCCATCGTATACAATATTGATGAACAAGGGGCCTTCACGGCGGATCAAAGGTCTTTCCTTTTTTTTAGTTTTATATTTAGTGCTACATTTTATTGGTTTGTGTGAAGATTAGGGATATATTGGTTAACTTTTATCTGCGTTGATGTGGTGGTTTTTACCTTAGGCTAAGTTCACACTTCAGTTGTTTTCAATCCGTCAGGTCCGTCAGCAACGGATCAGTTGTTTTTTAGATGTCAACTGATGCAACTGATGTGTTTTTCATAGGATTTCTTTCATAGGAATCCTGTGAAAAAACTGATCAGTTGTGTCCGTTACATCCGCTGTGCATCCGTTTTTTGACGGATCAGTCATGATCCGTTTGTGTTTGGGACAGCCCAGTGGGTGTGCCAAACATGCTGGGCATGCTCAGTAGAGCATGGCGGAATCCAGCGCTGGATTCCGTCGTAAGACAGATTACGACGGAATCCAGCACCATAGACATACATTGCAAGTGTGGCGGATGGCGACGGATTCCTGCGCGGCGCGTTAATTTTGACGGCCCGAAAAACGTTACATTCTGCGTTGCTCCCCGCTCGGCGGTCAGTCAAAAACGACGGATCGCGACGCAGCGGATGCAACGCAGGGTCATCAGTCGCAATCCGTCACTAATAGAAGTCTATGGGGAAATACTAGATTCCTGCAAAATATTTTGCAGGATTCCGTAATTCCTCAACGCTACGGATTGTGACTGATGCAAAACAACTGAAGTGTGAACTTAGCCTTAGAGCCATAAGAGAAGAGGATATGGGTGAATAGATGGAAAATAGAAAGGATGATGAAATTCTGTCTTTGGCAAATTAATAATGCTATTATTATCATCACCATAAATTATTTTTTCATTATTACTTTTACCAGCTGCAGTTTTTATGTACTACTGGTTTGTAGTATTCGGACTAATCAATTTTTTGAGTGCCCCCATCAGAGATATGATAAGATAAGATCCTCAGATCTGTGGTGCACATGCTCCTAAGTAATCTGGTCCAGTCTATCTCATGTCTCAGATTGCATGATTGTGATATGATGATGCTTGGTGTCAGTGGGCATGCAACATCTGGCTAAATTGTTAGAAACATAAAGGTCTTTGATCAGAAACAATATGAATATTTGTATGGGGGAAATAAAACAGCAGAAATAAGACTCCCATCAGACAGCAGATTCAAGAAACACGCGTCAAGATGACACAAGTAGAGTTTTGTAAAAATATGAATAAACACTGTACATACAGTACATACAGTCAGGTCCAGAAATATTTGGACAATTACACACGTTTTGGCATTTTAGCTGTTTAACAAAACATATTTAACTTACAATTATATAATCATTATTAGCTTAAAGTACAAACTCTCAGCTTTAATATGAGGGTATTCACACCCTAATTGGAGGAAAGGTTTATGAATGACAGCTCTTTAATATGTAGCTGCTCTTTTAAAGAGACTAAAAGTATTTGAACAATAATCTCAAGAGCTCTTTACTAGACTGCAATGGCTATTCCCTCATGAATCCATCATCAATAAGCAGCTAAAAGGTCTAGAGCTGATTCCAGGTGTGGCAATTGTATTTGGAAGCTATAACTGTGAGCCTACAGCATGCGGTCAAAGGAACTCTCAATGGAAGAGACACAGACCATCATTAGCTGAAAAAAAAGACGAAATCCATCATAGATAACACAAGTTCGACATGGCCAAATCAACACTTTGGTAGATTCTGCAAAAATAAGAAAGTACCGGCCGCCGGTATCCAGGATGTGACATCACAGCATCCCTGGAGCAACAACATGGCGTCCAAAGGGAGAAGACATGGAGTTCTGTCCTCCACCCCACTAGAAGTCTTCTTCCTCCTCAATGGCTGGTAGTGCGCCACTTATTTCCTCATCGAAGCTCTCATATTTATATATAAAGGCTTGATTTTACCATACCCTAAATCCAACCTGGTGCTGGAAGTGGTAATGCTTTTTCTTTATCTCGGCATTGAAGTGATATGACTGAATCTCGGCTGTCGGGGTAACCAGTGCGAGCGAAAGTGGTCAATATGGGTCTAACCATTCTGACCAGCCTGCTTGCGTTATACAGTTTATACGCAGCAGGAGCTACAAGTAGCTGATCGTGGGGGTGCTGAGAGCCAGAATCCCACCAATCAGCTATTGATAATCTATTTTATGCATAGGCCCAGGGCCGTATTTGCCACTAGGCACCTGTGGTCCCGTGCCTAGGGCGGCACGTTGAGGGGGGGCGGCACTTTCTGGCAGCAAAAAAAAAAAAAAAAAAAAAAAAAAAAAAAAAATGTAAATTTTTTTTTTTTTTTTTTTTTTTACATCCCCGCCCCCCGCCCCTCCCTCCGTTGCACTTCGCTGTGTTCTCGGGGGGGAGGGGGGGTTGAGAGGGAGAGGAAAGGCGCACTTCTGTCTCTTTAAATACACGGAGGGCACCAGGCATAGTGAGCTGATTAACCCCGGAAGTTCCAGCACCTGCACTTCCGGGTCAGAGGCGCGCGGGCGCGCCAATCAGCTCACTGCCCCGTGCTGCAGCGTCCAATTCTGCAGACAACACACGCCGCGGAGGAGGACGCGACTGGAGCTGGAGCCAGCCAGGAGAAGAGGATAATAGCAGAGCAGGGCAGCAGGCACCGGAGCAGGTATGCGTAAGGCAGAGCCTAGAATGTATGGGCACCTTACAGGTTAGTTGATGATCGTTGCGATGCCTCTTTTTGGCTGGGGGGAGGCTGGGAAAAGAGAGAGGCTGGGGGGGGGAGGCTGGGAAAAGAGAGAGGCTGGGGGGGAGGCTGGGAAAAGAGAGAGGCTGGGGGGAGGCTGGGAAAAGAGAGGCTGGGGGGGGAGGCTGGGAAAAGAGAGGCTGGGGGGGGGAGGCTGTGAAAAGAGAGGCTGGGGGGGGAGGCTAGGAAAAGAGAGGCTGGGGGGGAGGCTGGGAAAAGAGAGGCTGGGGGGGGAGGCTAGGAAAAGAGAGGCTGGGGGGGAGGCTGGGAAAAGAGAGGCTGGGGGGAAGCTGGGAAAAGAGAGGCTGGGGGGGAGGCTGGGAAAAGAGAGGCTGGGGGGGGAGGCTGGGAAAAGAGAGGCTGGGGGGGGAGGTTGGGAAAAGAGAGGCTGGGGGGGGAGGTTGGGAAAAGAGAGGCTGGGGGGGGGAGGCTGGGAAAAGAGAGGCTTGGGGGAGGCTGGGAAAAGAAGCTGGGGGGAGGCTGGGAAAAGAGAGAGGCTGAGGCTGGGAAGAGAGAGGCTGAGGCTGGGGGGGAGGCTGGGGGGAGAGAGAGGCTGAGGCTGGGGGGGAGGCTGGGGGGAGAGAGAGGCTGGGGGGGAGGCTGGGGGGAGAGAGAGGCTGAGGCTGGGGGGAGGCTGGGGGGAGAGAGAGGCTGGGGGGAGGCTGGGGGGAGAGAGAGGCTGAGGCTGGGGGGAGAGAGAGGCTGAGGCTGGGGGGAGGCTGGGGGAGAGAGAGGCTGGGGGGGAGGCTGGGGGGAGAGAGAGGCTGAGGCTGGGGGGGAGGCTGGGGGAGAGAGAGGCTGGGGGGGAGGCTGGGGGGGAGAGAGAGGCTGAGGCTGGGGGGGAGGCTGGGGGGAGAGAGAGGCTGGGGGGGGAGGCTGGGGGAGAGAGAGGCTGAGGCTGGGGGAGGCTGGGGGAGAGAGAGGCTGGGGGAGAGAGAGGCTGAGGCTGGGGGGGAGGCTGGGGGGGAGAGAGAGGCTGGGGGAGAGAGAGGCTGAGCTGGGGGGGAGGCTGGGGGAGAGAAGGCCAGGGGAGAGAGCTGAGGCTGGGGGGAGGCTGGGGGAGAGAGAGGCGGGGGAGAGAGAGAGGCTGAGGCTGGGGGGGGAAGGCTGGGGGGAGAGAGGAGCTGGGGGGGAGGCTGGGGAAGAGAGAGGCTGGGGGGAGGCTGGGGGGAGAGAGAGGCTGGGGGGAGAGAGAGGCTGGGGGGGAGGCTGGGGGGAGAGAGAGGCTGAGGCTGGGGGGGAGGCTGGGGAGAGAGAGAGGCTGAGGCTGGGGGGGAGGCTGGGGGGAGAGAGAGGCTGGGGGAGGCTGGGGGGAGAGAGAGGCTGAGGCTGGGGGGGAGGCTGGGGGGGAGAGACGAGGCTGAGGCTGGGGGGGAGGCTGGGGGGAGGGAGAGGCTGGGGGGGAGGCTGGGGGGAGAGAGGCTGAGGCTGGGGGGAGGCTGGGGGAGAGAGACGAGGCTGGGGGAGGAGGCTGGGGGGAGAGAGGCTGAGGCTGGGGGGAGGCTGGGGGAGAGAGAGGCTGGGGGGAGAGAGAGAGGTGAGGCTGGGGGGGGCTGGGGGGATGAGAGAGGCTGGGGGGGAGGCTGGGGGGGAGAGAGAGAGGCTGAGGCTGGGGGGGAGGCTGGGGGAGAGATGAGGCTGGGGGGAGGCTGGGGGGAGAGAGAGGCTGAGGCCTCGGGGGGAGGCGGAGAGAGGCTGAGGCTCGGGGGGAGGCTGGGGGGAGAGAGAGGCTGAGGCTCGGGGGGAGGCTGGGGGGAGAGAGAGGCTGGGGGGGAGGCTGGGGGGAGAGAGAGAGAGGCTGAGGCTGGGGGGGATGGCTGGGGGGAGAGAGAGGCTGGGGAGGAGGCTGGGGGGAGACGAGAGGCTGAGGTTGGGGGGGAGGCTGGGGGGAGAGAGAGGCTGGGGGGAGAGGCTGGGGGGAGAGAGCTGGGGGAGGCTGGGGGGAGGCTGGGGGGAGAGAGGCTGAGGCTGGGGGGGAGGCTGGGGGGAGAGAGAGGCTGGGGGGAGGCTGGGGGGAGAGAGGCTGGGGGGAGGCTGGGGGGAGAGAGAGGCTGGGGGGGGAGGCTGGGGGCGAGAGAGAGGCCTGGGGGGGAGGCTGGGGGGAGAGAGAGGCTGGGCTGGGGGGGAGGCTGGGGGCGACGAGAGAGGCTGGGGGGGA